>NC_142401.1:7608491-7765241 GCF_059441095.1 Idiotropiscis lumnitzeri
CCACGGTAGAGCAACCCTATTGTGTTGTACCGATTGAGACATGTCCTGTCTTTCATACGGGACACGCACATGTTGTGGGGAGTCTCCGACTTTTTTGTGGTCGAGCCACACCAGGCGCCATCTTGCCGTGACATCAAAGGCTCGGCAACAAGGATGTCAGGAGGGTAGCAACGTTTTTAATCAGAAACTCTTCCTGAAGCAGATTATCAGCAACACTCCACCTCGAGTCAAAATTGAGGATTTGGAAGGGAGCTTTTAATTCTGCTTCTGTTTTGAATGAATAGTCTTGTCAAGAAGGTTGAGCAGAGTTTTCCCTGGGTTGTTTAATTGTGGAAGGTGTAACTAACCATGTTCATTTTTTTGGAACAGCGGCTGTGATATTGTTTGTTGTAGTTTATTTTCAATTGAAATTTGCATTGAAAAGTGCTACTTCCGGTTTAAGCTATGTGCTTTTATTTTGAATGCGAATTTCCTGTTCACTACAATTCACACGTAAGGTAACTTAAAGAGTACGGCCAAGAGTTTCATATTGACGGTCAGAAAAACAAACATTTCTTTTACTAGCACCCCCTCCGAAAAGGCAAAAGGTGTGTAATTGATGTATATTAGTATTTTGTGTTTGTAAATATTGAATATTGAATGTAAAATATGTCAGCTAATTGTTTGCATGTGTTTAAGCTCTTACGGTGATTAGGTTTGAAGGTAACACGGTTACGGATAAATGTTGCTCAAAAAATACACCGCAAAATCATCAGTAAAGTCTCATCCTTGGTCGGAGGGCATGCTACAGACGGTTTTCTCAAAGTGAGTGCAGCAGTTCAAATGAATGAGTTGGCGTTTTGCTAATTATTGTATCTGTCATGTGGTGATATATAAACCAGGGTCCCGTTTAGATGACACATTCGTGTGTTATGCTTAGATGCCAGAAAAAAAAGGTTGTCAAGCAGGTTTAGACTCGAGGTCCGTTCGTATTTTCCACGTCGACATATCTGCTGGGCACAGCGGTCCATGTGACGTCACTGTGCACGAGGACCCCACTGCGGTCTTTCTCTAACTCAGGTTTCGTGGTCACAATCCATCTTTGTTTTACGTTCCAGCAAATGCAAGAGACGCGGGATTTTTTTGTTTGTTTTGGCAAGGTTGCCATTTTGATTAAATGCGCCCGTGTGAGGATGCATGGAACCCACACTGACATGAACTCTGAAATGGAGTTTGAATGGACCCACGTGACCATCTGCGGCCCGTGGAAAGCACCGGTACTGTATAAATTGGTCTTAACTTTTCATCAACTGGCAATTTTATGCTTCCAACTTTCTAATGCCTTTTCTGATCCAGCATTAATGTGCCTCATTGCACAAAGCAAGATCTCCAATGGTACGCTTGGATGATGATTTTTTTTTTTTTTTTTTTTTGTGGAAGAACTGAGACCTCTAACCTCCTGGCTATGCAAGTGTTCTGCAGGAATGGACACAAATATATTTCTAAAGACACATTTCTGATTCATGTAGCTACTGAATTTTGGCATAAGTGTTGCCAATAGTTCTGGGAAGATGCCTGTTGTGGCCCATGTGATGATGACATTTGAGCTGCTGGGACAATCATGCGGGCGGTATGTCAGGATTGCAAAGGGGGGAATGGTTGTTATGCGTGAGGAGGCAAAACAATAGTGTGTATGTTTGTGCACTTGAGCTGGGCAAATGTTTTTTTTGCACCATGCAAGGTCGTTCTCAGAATCACCTGAGGTGAGCATTAGTCACCCTGCATCACTTTACAACCCATAAATAGTGTGTGTGTGTGTGTGTGGGGGGCTGTATTTCTACCCCCTCATTAGCGTCATGGTGCTTTCTAAGCGAGGGGAAATTTCAAAGCTTGCTTAAGGCTAATTTGAGTTTTGTGTATTGTGGCAACATGAGGAATACATATGAAGTGAAGCTATTCATTCAGGGCAGTGAGCTCACATTTGACCGATTGCCGCTCAACAACTCTCATGTAAGTTGTGCGTGTGTGAGTGTGTGTTACTTTTAATTTTCAGATTTCCTGGCAGAAGCTTCATTATGTTAATTCTCGGCCCTTGACGTTTTTTGAAGACATATTTTTATTCTTTCGGCTTTGGTCTCTCCCTGTTCTGCTGTTCTTCTGGTATCTATTGTATATCTCTTTATGCGTTTTAATTACACCATATAGAATGCGCTTTGTTACAGCTCCAGCTGTTGCGAAATGCGCCTCATAAATACATTTGTATTATATTGTATGTTTTAATTTAAAAGTAGTGCAAAATCACATAAGGTGTCTCACCTCAACTTAACATCAAAAGGGAAAGCTGCAAAGTGACCAAATCCAGTACGGCAGGTATTATTTCACTTTGAAAAGGTGGTTGTCATTATTTATTTATTTTTTTAAAACAGTTGAATGGATTTGGATTGTTGCTCATCTTACTGTACGTATGTAAACTCAATTCCACCATACATTAGGGCTATGGTATCACAAGTTGTGTGATGTGATGCCATAATTGTGACTGCAGTTGTTTTAATACTCTGAAAAATTTTGAAGAAAATCCCAGCCCCGAGCCTTTGTCTGAAATTTCCCTCTGTTGCAGTGGTTGTTTTGTGCTGAGGTGCCGAGTTCTAGTCTTTCCTTAGAGCCTGTTCATGCAGCGTGCCCCACTTTTTCCTTCCCCTCCTGTCAATGCACCACTTGCAAAGATGCTCTGAAGGGAGCGGCAAGGAGCGCTGGATTTGAGGAGAATCGTTATCAAGATGCTGAATGTGATAATCATCATGGGATTTTTTTTTTTTTTTTCACAGACTAGCGCTGTATTTAAACATTAAACTGTCTAAACTCCCCCCGGCTTGTGATAGTCGTCAACATAAAATTCTCCATGCTGTTGCAGCAAATAGGGTGGGGTTGTTATCTTTTCATATGCTCACTTTAACTGTATCTCGCATGCAAATCTACAAAGGATCGATGTACTGGAAGCGACTGTTACCAGTCTACAATGGCTCAGTATTGTATTTGCTAGACGGCATGACGAGTCCAGAAGGCTGACTCGCCAATTGTGAGCTTTATCTCCCAGATCACACCGATTTTATAGATTTTTTTCTTGTAAGTTTTGCTGTTGCCAGCTATCATAGTCATTAATATGCACTGTCCTTGTAATTACTCATTTACAACCAGCCGAGTGAAAAAAAATCGATCTTTGACGTCTTTATCCGTCAATGGTAGTAAGTGAGTTGACTTTTTTTTTTCATACACACGCCAATGTATGGAAAGGAATTTGTTGTTGTCATGTTCGGCGTCGGAACGAACGTCTTTCCTTCACTCGCAGGTAAGCATCACCACTTTGACAGCCATCAGCCGATATGACCCTCTGGGTCTCTCTGCTTCTCATTCTATCCCCTCTCTCTCTCCTTTTAGCCTCATGCCTCTTGGAATGCTGCGATAAGAATTTTCCCCCATATGGGTACACGTGTCACATGCACAGTTCTGTGCATGTCGTCTTCCATCTGATTGAACGTGTTCCTCGCAACTGTCGGCTTATACATGGCAATGTTTACAGACAGCTGGTAATTTCCTCCCGCAGATTGTTGCTGACGAATCAATTTCTGCGAGAAGTAAAATATAGTGAGGGGTACTACCGCATGGCAAATTGCTATTTAATCGACAAAAGGGGGTGTTGCTCGTCATCCCTCGTATGACAAACCGTTAACGGCTAATGGAGATTGGCTTGACCCTTTGACGGCTAGATGACGTGTCTGCGCTTGAATGGCGTCTGCTCCCACCCGTTGCCACTTTCATTTCTTCGCATGTCTTATAGATGAACGCTGTAATGCTTGATGCAGAGAAGGTTGAGGCTGACACACACACACACACACACACACACGCACACAGTGAGACAGGCAGACATACTCAGCGGGCTTCTTCCCATGCTTGTGTTGTGGATTAGTCAAATCCCCTGACTGGCTGCTAAGCTGATTAAGAAGGGTGTTATGCACTGTCCATTTGGAAACATTGGAAAGAGTGCACACATAAACATACACGTGCACACACACAGGGAGACAGTTTAGCTTAATATTGTGTCCGCCGCTGATCCAGGATGGTAGAATGCATGTGAGGAGGTTCTGCCAGGTTTTGATACTTCAGCGAACCTTCCCAGACAGATGGCCCTGATCGCTATATGGTCGTGGCTTGCATCCTTTCGGCAATGTGTGTGTGTGTGTGCGTGTTGGTGGGAGAGTGAGCGTGAAGCCCAGATGGCGGTGTCCGTCAGGGACAGGAAATAGAGGTGACACCAGGTGCATGGTCACGCGAGCAAAACGGAACACGTTATGATTCTCATTTTCTGACTAATTAAGCTGTGAGTGTGCTACAGGATGTGCATTTTACTCAACTTTGTTTTAACGAATAGGAGGGGAAATTATTTCTTTATCTTGATTGATGGGCCACTAGACTCTTTTGGTCGGTCCGGTGCTTCTATTTGTCACAGAATAAAATATTTTGTGGGTCGTGAAAGAAAAGAATGAAATGGTCAGTAATGTAGGGAGATCTGCTTTGATAATGTCTGTCGATCCAAAATCGTGTCTTCGTCGACGCTCACAGTAAATTATGTTTGGCAATCTGCATTATGGGAGTAATTTGGCTCTCCTGCTAGCAGTAAATGTACACTTTTGCTAATGAAGTGTTATCAAGTTGTTGAGTGATGTAGAGTGGCACATGGACAACAGGCCTGTTTCCCGTCATTCGTGAATGCTCGTCACAATTGTAAAAACTTCCACTTATTTGAAAAGAGTCACAATTTAAAGCTCCAAAATGCAGGTGTGCCATGAATAAAGTAGGCATTTTTTTCTCCCGCCATCCATTTTCGATGCAACTTGTCCTCATTCGGGTTGTGGGTGGGCTGGATCTGCCCTTAGATGACTTTTTCTGTTTTTTTTTGTTTTTTAAAACTCCCTGAATTAGCAGAACATTTATTGGTTATAGCCTCATACACATCATTCCATTTTGCCATATCTTATTCGACAATCTGTTTTTAAAGTCTGTATATCTGTGTAGGATTCACCCCCCCCCCCCCCCCCCCCCCTCCCAGGAATGGGTTAGTGGAGCAGGCAGGCGCTGTAAGTGGGTGAGCAGTTAGTTAACATTTGATAAGCAGCCCTTTTCATTATGCATAGAACCCCCCCCCCCCCAATCTCCTTCCCCAAACCGCCCGCCGCTACTGTAGGAGAGGAATCAGAGCATGGAATGGCGCAGGAGCAGCAACACTCCAGCACGGGTTGAAACTGATCTGAAAGTGACTTGTATTGTTCCAAGTGTTTTATACCCGTTGGTTGACATGGGAGACTGACCTCCGCCGAGTAGCACTGCGACCTCTGACCTCTCCCGACCTGTAGTCAGGCAAGGAAAACCAACGGGGATCCCACACGGCTTACAGTTTGGCCCACAGAAACATCGACACCCTTCCGAGTGCAAACATCTCGTCTCGCACTCTGCTGACTGAATCAGGAAGCCTATGAAAGGGTTAATGACTTCCTGGTCTGGTCACCAAGGTGAAGAGAAGCAGAGAGGAGTTTACTCCTGCTGATTGCGCACCCCCTTCTTTTGATTTCTCCTCGTCATCTTCCTTATCTGACCCAGCGTCCTCGCTCCTGTTTTTTTAAACAAATACCTACATAAAATGAACTGCAAAATATTGTGATTTGATGATCACACGCTTGCAAATTCGGCATTATCCAGGAATCATACTGCGAAGCACTTCCTGACATTTTGTTCCCACCATCCGTTTTATATTCTTTCGGTCATCAGGGCTGTAATTGGTGCATGGGGAGTGTTTGTGGTTCTTAAACTTGAAAGCTTTGTTTCCATCCCCGGTGGAAAATAATCCCTCCAGTTTCAGTTCTCCATTATGATAAACCAGAACTAACAAAAGCACCCCCAAAAAAATTCTGATTTATAAAATCTAAAATTCCCCTCATTGCTTATTTTCCTTGGTCGTAGCTAGACACAAAATCCCCCACTTCTCCATTGTCCTCATCTTGGTTTCTCATCTAAATGGTCAGGTCTGCTATGGTTTTGACAATTTGGCAAGTCGTCCGTGTCTCGAAGTCACCGCACTTGTTAACTTGCCTCATTAAGACAACACTGCGTTTCCTTAACTCATTCACGACCAGCCCAGTAAAAAAATGGATCTTTGACGTATTAAGCCGTCAATGGTATTGAATGAGTTAAATTGCTGGGATTTGGGTGACAGGCTACATGCCTTTTTGTCAGTGTGTGTGTGCGTGCACGTGTGTGCGTGCGTGTTTTCAGAGGAAATAAGTAGACCCAAGAAAAAGAAATCTGCTGGAAACGTTCCATTCCAGCAATACTTTCCCCGCCAACACTTACTGTACTGTAATTCTAGCTTTTCCTATACTCCCCCTCGTCATATAACTGGGGTGTGTGTGTGTGTTTGTGCGTCTCTAAAGTGAAATAGTATTATAAAGGCATGTCTGGAACTAATAGATTCCACCCCGCTTAAGAATCCTTTTAGGAAATACTACCTGCTGCAACCTGAGGCTACCGAGCAATTCGGCTGCCTTGAAATCACATCCGATAGGCCGGCCCACACTCGTACGGGACATATAGAATATGACAGCAATTCCTCGTTCGACTAGCAAACCTAAAGTTACGTTTTTCCTCTCCTATTAGTGATTAACGCCACAGCTACTTGCTTTTTTAAAACATTTTTATTTGGACCCGCGCACAGGCAGGACTCCGGCCTCGTTAAGTATGCGCTCCCTATAGGCAATGAACGACCCCCACTGACTTCCTGTTTCTCTGTCGTCTCTTCCTGTGCAGCGGACTGAATGAACATATATTTTTATTGTGACACTATCACCACCACGCAGCCCCATCCCTCGTTACACCGTTCTGTTCTCCCATTTTCATTGTATTTATTTCATTCCCTAGACGACAATAGCTCATGGTGGTAGGACTAAAACTTATTAACGTAGGCCAAGATGGTGGCCACAATGCCAGTGTTTTTTCTTCAGAATCATCTTTATTGGCCAAGTATGTAAAAAAAAAACAAAAAAAAAAACACAATAAATCTGTCTTTGGTAGTATGAGGAGAAGGAGTCGTTACATAATGAAATGGTATCAATCGTGCTGGAGTACGGACCAATGACAGCTGTGCAAATGACGTGGAGAGTCCTAAGGAAAAAGGAAAAGGGAACAGTAGTGCGATAATTACAACGCACTGTCAGTGGTGCAGATGATGCAGATAAATTGTCGCTCCGTTTAAAGACTAGTTGTCGGGGGGTTGGACGTGGACGAGGACCCAAACGCAAAAAAAGCGAGGCAGGAGTGCAGAACAGCAAGAAGGATCAAAGAAACTGGGAAAAGCGACTTGGACCAAAAACAAACTAACAGCAACTTGATGTGACGTGGGTGAATGAAAAATGACAATGAACCGACCAGAACTGAAAAAAAATAAATAAATACACAATCGGTCCGCTTTTCGAAACATTTATAGCACGCTCGTGACGACTGAATGTGCCACACTGTTGAACATCAGATGGAAAAAAAAACATACATCTTATGGCAGCTGAAAATTTGGGTTTTTAATCCCATTCACATAGAATCAAAATTGGCCCAAAGGTAGTTTTGCATTGCTGTCAGACGGTGTGAGTCCAATCTTCAGGTATAAGGAGTGCTTGAGGCCGTGAATGTGTCTCTTGTGTTTGTGCCAGCTCGGTGCCGACATCACTTCTGTGCAGCCTTAAAATGAATTTCACTATACTAAAAAAACAGACATTTACAGTGTGCAGTGCCGTTTGGTCCAGTTTCATTTCATTTCCTCAATTAAAACATTGTGAAGGTACCACAAAAATGAATTCACGCTTTCATATCGTTTAGCTCGGCACACTTCGGTGGACAGATTAATTGGTCAACGGAGAAGGAAAACCTTTTTCTCTCTGTCATGTCAGATGGAGAAGAACATCCATTCTGGGCTCCACCCAGTGTTTATGTGACAAGCCCTTTGGCAGCGCCTTTATTTGCCTCAAAATTTCTAACCGCACGCGAGCAATGCGGCATGTCTGACTGATTTGAGGCAGCAGCCCTTAAGTCTTGAACCTTAGGAATGAGTAAAATCTCTGCCAAAGACAATAGACTATCTTCCAGCTTTATGCTCCAATGAACACAAAGTCGGCGTTCTATCACATTAGAAATGAATGAAAATGTAAAACAAATATATATAGCATATAGTGAAATGCACACGAATTGCACCACAACTCCGGTTCTTGTTTCATATTCCTCCAGGGCCGTAATAAACAGTCATGAAAATTGTACGATAAATCGGTTCATTCAGTAACATTTTTGAGTGCACGGTAATATTTTCTGAAGACTTCTGCTGATATGGCCTTTAACTTATTCACTACCAGCCGAGTAAAAAAAAAATGGATATTTGACGTCTGTAGCCGTCAATGGCAGTGAATGCGTTAATAAAACCTTGTTGGTTGATTAAACCTCCTGCACCACTGTGCCTTTATCCAAACAGATCATAGGTCATGTGACGGATAGCAGATGTTTGCGTGATCATTGTAGGCTGTCGATATAACGGCACCATGAGTGCAAGAGTAGCTCTTTCTGATGGATTTTAGGGTTTCTTTTGTGCTGTTGGTGATTGAGTGAAACGGTAATGCTGACAGAAAGCGAGAGAGAGATGATCAAGACGAGAGCATCAGTAAAGCAGAATCCCAGACCCAGTTTGCAAGACCTGCTCTCATCTGCCTGGAAAATGTGACTGGGCGTTCTGGAGGGGGTGGAGGCGCCACATTCCACTTCACATCCCACTTCTTTCTGGCTGAGGGGATGATGACCATTACAGAGGGACGGGCGGCATCGACCTGCAATGTGAGCGTCTCGCCTCGTCTTTTTTGTAGCGATCCCCCCCCCCGCCCCGTGCATGGACAAAGATGAAAAAGGCTGACTTTTTATTATGCAAGGAAATTCAGCTGAACAGCCAGGATCAACAGCGAGTCGTATAAAGAGCTAAAGGTTCCCAGTGGTTGCGTCATATAGCGTTAGATTTTCAAATAGGAGTGTGATTTTAGGAACACCTTTTGTTTCAGAGATGGAATTCAGCCCGTTTAAACTGGCTTTATATGAAAAAAAAAAAAAACCTGGCACCCACATGGGTCATCTTGTGGAACCGAAAAAGGCGAACTAAAGTTGTACCGTGATGCACGTTGAAATGTTATAATTTAAAAAAAAAACAGGAAATGAAGTACAAAAAACTAGGTTCTGTATTTTTCAAACTATAAGCCGCTACTTCTTTCCTAGATTTTGAACCATGCGGCTAATACGGCGGGTGCGGCTTTTCTGTGGGTTTTTCTTTCACCGGTAGGGGCGGCCAATAGTTCAGAAAATATGCTAAATAAATCTTGATTTATTTTAATTTTTTTTCTCTTGGTTCGATTCTGTTTTAATTAGTAAAATAGTTGCCGTGTTACAAGGCACTGTGTTGGAGTAAACATAGAAAATGCGGCGCATAGCGTGGTGTGGCTTGTAATTTTTTTTTATTTCTATTTTTCTTAAAGGAATGGCTGCGGCTTTTATACGGGTGTGCCTTATAGTCCGGAAAATGTTGTACATTTTCGTTAGATGGTTAAACCTGACACCCAAGATACTCACGCAACTCACATCTCACAAGATTAACGGATGTTGCATGGAACATCACCCAAGATAAGATTTTTTTTTCCCCTTCTTAATTCTGACGATTGCGCTTGTGATGGGTAAATGAAGCTTCATGAACCAGTAGTAGTATTTTTGAACTCCTGTAGATGGCACTCTCTGTTCAACATTGGGCTGACCAACAGTGCCATCTAGAGGACTCAAAAATACAACAACCGGTTCATGAAGCAAATTTGAAGCTTCATTTTCCCATCACTAGATTGCGCTAGTGGTCACTGTGTTGCAAGTCACGCCGAAACGTGCCTCTCAGCCACCACCATATGATTGCGGTCCGCTTCTACGAGTGCTGCTCGTCACTTGCGGTGGTATGCGTTGTTGTTGTCCTGTGACAGTTTATTACAAGGCTGTCACCTTGTGGTTCTGTGGTCGCAGAACTATGGACTGACTCCATCCCTGTCATTGGCGCCGCTTTGCAGTGTGCAAATTACTCACAAATACACACACACACAGGACACTAAACACATGTTGTCAAAGCAAATACGCACAACAGGTTATTGGCTCCGACGCTGACTGTGTGTGTGTTTTGGTTTTGTATTATCGTGAGAGGTCCCTCACTGGTTGTTGGCACAGCGTTTAGGTTGGTTGAAGACAAATTGCCGATGAAGCGTGTGTGTGCCGAGGCACCTTTCGAGAGATCCCCCTTCTCTTTGTTGTAATGAGGAACTGCGCTCAAAGCTATAAAGCACAAAGGCAGCATCAAAGAGGTTCTTGGCTCAAAGGATGAGGGACTCTGCCAGAACTGCCTGTGAATGTGCGCTTCAGTCTGTGCTTATGTGTCAGCGAACTTGATGCTGAACAGGAGCCAGGATGGAGGGCAGAACACATTACTTCCCCAACAGCCAGCGTCGTAGAGGTAGGCCAGCTGCGGTACACTAGCCGAACAGCCCGGCTTGTGTGAGTGTGTGTGTGTGTTGGGTTTGTTGTTTCTTCACTGGTACAATGATACACGTGCAGCGCGCGCACAAACTGTTGGCAGACAGCTAGGAGAGCATAGCATTAATCTGTCAGCTGTCGGCACTGATCCATTTATCATTAATGTGTGTGTGTGTGTGTGTGTGTGTGTGAGAGTGCACGTGGCAACTTGCTTCCTGAAACAAAGCTGCTTTACACGCCATTCTCCAGAGGAGTTTTCCCTTTGTGATTGAATACTTCAACACAGTGCACTCTATTAATTAGAGACCAGACTGGGAGTAGCATGGAAGAAAAGGTGGGTGGGAGGCTGAAAGGAAATGGAAAATGATAAATGACGGCCGCTAGAGTTTTTGTACGTGCGGAAGACAGTAGGGTTATATATAGATACGCTTAATACTATTATGTATGATAATGTATCGTAATAATATCTTGTTACGCAGTCATATGTGGTTAAAGGATGGCAGTTGCTGAGTCGCCTATGTCTCTTGATTCCCGCAAGCGGGAACAGGATGTACGTTCACGCAAGAGCTGTTATCGGCCACAACTCAGGCCCAAGCATTCCGCAAACTGACATGCCGCAAACGGTCAAGCTTATATGGCCTTCCTGTCCTCTCATCTTCCGTTGTCGCTTTATCTGTCTTCATCAAAGACATTGCAGACAGTCAACAAAGAGAAGAAAGGGCAACAACGGCGATACATAATTATTATTTTTTTTTCAATCAACTGCTTTTTATTTTAACTCATTTTCTACCATTGACGGCTAAAGACGACAAAGATCTGTTTTTGTTTTACTCGGCTGGTAGTGAATGAATTAAAGGGGAAAGCAATCAAAAAATGTTCTTTGCAGGCCCACTCGTCAAAAAATGGCATTCTGATAAATATTATATTTGCGCAATATGAGTTAAGCAGTAAAATGCACCTGTTTTTAGCCATGTCACGGGGCGGCTATTTTGTCACTTCTGTCGACTGAATATTGCATCATAGTTGCTCAGGGCTCAGCTAAAGCCCAATCATGGCTCAGCTTCAGAAAACAGGTGAGCTGTGATTGGTCGTTACCTGAGCATCTGTGATGTCATTTTCAGTCAAAGACAAAATGGCCGCCCCCTGAGATGGCTATAAACCATGTCTTTTGCTGCTTAACTCATATTCCACAAACGCAATTTTAATGAGAATGCCATGTTTAACGTCATTAAGGCAAATTCAAACTGCGGGTATCATAAAATTGAACTCTGTGTATTTTATTAAAGCAACATTTAAAACAACTTACAAGTGTAAGATGACAAACATTAATGATGATGTAAAGTGGAATCCTAATACTTTTAATTTACTCACTTTTCACTGAAATTTAACCATTTATGGACAGCTTAAATTTGGGGAGTAAAAAAAACTTTGTTCTTAATATAAAAAACGTGTATCTCCCTGCGTTGACAGAGATTCGCGCCCAGCTGGTGGAGCAGCTGAAATGTCTGGACCAGCAGTGTGAGCTGCGGGTGCAGCTGCTCCAGGACCTGCAGGATTTCTTCAGGAAGAAGGCGGAGATTGAGATGGACTACAGCCGTAACATGGAAAAACTGGCTGAGCGCTTCCTCACCAAGACACGCAGCACGAAGGACCATCTGCTGAAGTAGGAAACAGACACACACTTGGCTTGAAGGGGAAGTCAACCCCCCAATATTCCTTTGCGATAAAATATTCTATGCACCTTTACGAGTCTAAACATTACATTCTGATTAATATTGCGTTTGTGAAATATCAGTTAAGCAGCTAAATCCACCTGGTTTTGGCCATCTCGGGCGGCCATTTTGTCACTTTCTGCCGATTGAAAATGACATCACAGTTGTTCCGGGCGCTGGTAACAATCAATCACGGCTCACCTGTTTTCTGAATCTGAGTCATGATTGGTCGTTTGCCGAGTCCTGAGCGACTGTGATATCATTGCAGTCAACAGCAAGTAGCAAAATGGCCGCCCCCTGAGTTGTATAAAAATGGGTGGATTGTGGGTAAATCTGTTACTGGTGGCAATTACGATATTAATAGAACAATGTCATAACACCAACCAAGGCTAGCCGCACCTCAAGCAACTTATAAAATTCTAAATATAGTTTAGTATTATTGTAAAACACAATTTGTTGTCTGTAATATTATATTGGAAGCGCTTGGGGGCTTTTTTGATTTACTGTTAAATCTGTAATGTTTCGATGTTGGAACAGGAGCACATTTTTTTTTTTTAATACAAATAGCAGTTAATTTTCAGAAAGAAGACATGCTCTGGCATGTGTTGTCTTCTTTCCATTCTATTGCCTTTGTTGCCCAGACAACTGTTTTTGTGAGACTAATGAACCAACTATATTGTGTCCTGCTCCAACCCTTGGCTTAATAGTTTACATTTCTACATTCCAAGATAAATTGGCCCAATTGTACCTCTTGGTGGTTTTGTTTCTAAACGTTTGGCTAAGCATAATGCACACGCATTATTGGAGCTAAAGATACATGAAGACAAAGAGTGCGGACTATTTAGCTGACTCTATTTCCTTATATTGCTATCATATGGCGTTCCTATCAGGAAATGACTTGCTATTATTAAAAAAAAAAAATTATGACAACTCCTCTCAAACATGACGACCTCTTAAGTCACTGAGTTTCCGCTTCTGTATTTTTCTTATTACTTTTCACTTTACATTGTTCCCCGTTTGCATCACACACTTGCGCCGAATTATTCTGTGGTTGCTAAAACACATGCACACGCATGCCTCGGTCTGAACGACTGAGACTTGCGAGAAAGTAACGGCAATTTTATTTCTAATCGATTGTGACACATGGCAATGGATTTCAAAACGGTCCATAAAGTCGAGTTGATTTTGTCCCAGTCGCATGGAATATTAATTCGGAGTTTGTTTGTTTTTTCTAGCCCTTGTCAAAGCGCCACATCCTAACTTTACTGATTGACATATTCCCCCACTTTTTAGTCTGTTGTTTCCTTCAACATCTGTAACGCTCTCCACGCGGCTGCCGCTGTTGCTCTGTCCGGATGCCACGTTGGAAATGGAATTTCAGTTATTCTCTGGCTGAGTGCGCACAAGCCTTTTTTTTTTTTTTTTTTAACTCTAAAAAGTGTATGAGTCTTCCATGTGCGTATTGAGTCCATAGAGAACGCCGTTATTGGCAAACTTACAGCTCTAGGCTTTAACCGTATAATACGTGCCCTAAGGCTTACAGGATCATGAGTCACAAATTTGGCAGTCAAGGCTGCCCTCTCACTCACTTTTCGGCCTGTCTTAGTGTTAATTAGCTGCGGCCCTTACGTAACGTATCACGACACCAAGACACTGAATTCAAACACTAAAAGGTACACGATCAAAAATGCTGTTTGGCAAATAATATAGTGGTATTCATTTCTTATTATTTATTTATTTATTTTTACACTGGTTGCAGTTTACTATGTGTTCCCTAATATTTTATATAACTAAATAAGGACAAGCTTTTTTGTACAGATGAGTCAATGTTCCTAAAGTAAGTTTAAATTTTGTCTTATATATTTGATTTAAAAAAAAAAAAACTAATAATTTCCTTGTAACTTTATATATCTGTTGGGGTTAGTTAGGTTTTTGTAGACATTGTTATAGTTAGAAATTTGCAGGAGTCTAGCATTTGAGAAGCTCTTGCTCTCTCTCTGCTAAGATGCCTGCAAAGGACTCTCCTTTTAGTTCTTGATCCGATGTCACGCTGAAAATCCCCTCTCAATCCGGGTAGCGCAAATGGGAAGAATCACGGTTCAGGCATTGTTGGGTTATTTTTCTCAGGCTGTGGAACTTCTGCTGGTTTGCGCGGTTCATGAATGCACGAGTGCTGCCCCTTGTTGGGCTTGGAATCAAAGAAAAAAAAAAGTCACAGACGAGAATGAATGACATTCCTGATTAGCAAATCATTCTGCATCATTAAACAGAATTAAATCAAATAGAGCACCAAACTCCAATTTAGGGAATGGCAATATATAAAGATATACACCCACCTGTACAATCCGATAAGATCCAATACAAAATTTGACCTTGTAAAGATTGCAATGTTCATTTTTGATGAACATTGTAACAATACTGGTATTATTGTGGTGGTCGTTTGTATTAGTGTGTGTCAAAAGAAGAATGTATTCTAAAGGGTTTTAACCCTCTGCCATATCTTAAAGGGGACGTCATCCCCCGAAATATTTTTGCAATAAAAAGTAATATGTGCATTTGCTAGTCTAAACATGGCGTTGTGATTAATGTTCCATTTGCGGAATATGAGTTGAGCTGCAAAATCCACCCGTTTTTAGCCAGCTCGGGGCGTCCATTTGGTCACTTTTGTCGACTGAAAATGATTTCACAGTTTTTCAGGGCTCAGGAAATGACCGATAATGGCTCACCTGTTTTCTGAAGCTGAGCCATGACTGGTTCATTTTCAGTTGACAGAACTTGACAAAATGGCCGCCCCCTGAGATGGCTAAAAATGGCGGATTTTACAGCTTAACTCATATTCCGCAAACACAAAATTAATCACAATGCCATGTTTAGACTAGTGGGCTTGCATAGAAAAGATTCTTATAAAGACAATTTCGGGGGTTGACTTCCCCTTTAATAAAAATTTAGAGATGCGAATAATAGCCTCTAAATCAGTTAATTGAGTCTTTAGAATGTGATTGATTGTGTGCAATTGTTTGTGGAATTACTTGAAAAAGATGAATTGCACCACTAAGATGTTCGCTCTTGCCTACTTTGCTATCAATAGAAGTGCAACATTATTACCTCAGCTACTGTAAGTTTTGCTCCATCCACGCAAGCTTTGCGATTGCACAGCTCATCTGGGCGTCATTATTCTGATTAATGTAACACTGTGCTCGCATTAATTTAACTCATCAAATGTGTTAATTGTCCCTGTAGTCAATTAAGTAAATGTCGTCAAATGCCCCTCCTGAACAGAAACACTTCTCTTTATGAGTTAGGTCAGTTCTATACTACAAAACAAACTACAACCTGAGTCCTTGTGTACTGCAATAGAACACAAATGTGCAGTGCTGGTGAGGACTATATGTCACATTGTCATATCGCTGTCCTTTGCAGCCTGAACTGTTTGTTTTTTTTCCCCCACAAGCCAAGTGGCATAACATGCCATCGCTTCAGATATTCTCTTGTCTCGGACACCCTACTCTGACTGTCCTCCCATGTTCAAAAATGTCCTGGGGTAAGATGTGTTAATTCCCCTGGACAAGCCATCTGAGAAAAATGCCTGCTTTTGAAATATTCAGCAGGAAAGGAAGACGTGACTCGCTGGGTTTCCTTCCCTGATCTTAAGAGAAACACAAATATCCCCCCGATACTGTATTTTAATGAAACCTTTGTTAGAGGTATTTTTGTTGGCTGTGCCTAGTGTTGCACTTATTCCCATAAAAGAATTTGACAGCGTTAAGTGCCCACATTGTTTCACACATCAAACACAGAAGAATTAAAGAAAAAAAACAGCGCCATTTAAAATGTGGGCAATAAATCCAATTTAGCCTTTTAAAAGTAGCAATCACACTATTTAATTTAATTGATCTTTTTTAAATTCTAACTACAACTGATTTTTTGTTTTTTTTTGTTTTTTAATGCCATGCAACTTTTTTGGGGTAATATGCGCTGACTTTGCATTTCGGAACAGGAATGTTGGAATGGTGCTGTGGAATGTCTTTTTATAATAGTAAGTGATTAAAATAACGGTTAAAAGGATTCCGTTTAAAAATCGAACACTGATTTGACTGCAGTTCACGCAACATGTCCTGGTGACAAACTGTGGTTGTGGATTCCTGCCAATTGATTTGGATAAAAGCTCAGTTCTGTCACACTGAAATAACTGCTCAGTGGTGTTGCCAGAAATTACATGACCAAACTCCCAACTGTGTGTCTTCACACAAGGCATCACGAGTTGGTATGACACCATTTTAACGAAAACCCGAACTTCAGTGAGTTTATCATTGTCCATGTATGATTTTCTGAGTGATTTGTCGTCATGCACAAGAAGCCACATGACGTGCAATGGGTGAGGGTGACTCAGCACTGAATTGGCAAAGCGATTCAAGAACCCCTGATTGCACGTAGACAATTGGACATACTGTTCATACGATCACACTGAGCAAGCGGTGTGTAAATGTCAGTATGATTTATGATTATCCTGTTAAGAAGTGAATTTGCAAGATTGTAACGATGTGCGTTGGGAGTGTGCATGTTAAGTCCATTTTGACAGCACCATGGCAACCTTCCAGTTGCACGGTATTTTTTTTATTGTAGAACTGTAACCCAACTTTTTTTATAACCGTGGAAAATTCATCGTCATTTTTGGTTTGGAACGCTGCCAGTTTTTAAGAACTATTTTTTGGGGAATATGTAAGCCACAAAGTAATTAATTTGCGTGACCTTGTCAGTCATTTTTTTATTTTTTATTTTTTTTTTAAAGGACATGACTTTCATTTCATTTCATCTTAAGGCATATATTAAACATTGAGCCAGCTCAGACAATACTAATGATTGTAGAACTACTAGCATTTAACATTTATTGAAATCATTTTTTTATGACTCGGTTTGTGTGAGCATGCCTCGTCAAGTAAAAGTCATTTGGTTGAAGTCGTAAAGAAAAAAGCGCTGGCGGCACTGCTCCGTCGAATGCTATGTGCTTTGATCCTGACTGTAAATGACCATTTAGCATTTCCCTCTCATGTGACTCACTGCCATCACCTGACTCCGACACACTCTACGTTCCACTAAGTGCACCATGTGACCTTCAAAAGAGGCCAATGACATTTCAGTGTTTACATTGTGATAACTAAGGGGCGGTCAGAGGTAGCTGCGAGAGCTGCAGTGCCATGCTGAGCAGGAATTGGCTGAGGGTGCCACATGTCACGTGGAGCAGGGGAGAGGACAGTTGATTGAGCAAATAGTGGAACTTGTTTTTCTGGAGGAAAATGTGAGAAAATCAGGGAAGTCAGACGCACCGGAAAGTGAGCAGACAGCAACGAGTAGGAGTTATCAAGTGTGTCTAGAAAAGTGACTCAGAAACTTAAGACATACACTGTAGAGTTGGTTAATCCTAAAATGAACTTCCTATAGCGGGAAATCAGGCAATGTTATGAAATTGTAGAGGATTTTGAATGGTCTATTTTTGCTGTAAGTTACTGTATTTTTCAAACTATAAGGTATCCAAAAAAAATCGTTTAATTTGCTCAAAAATCAACAGTGAGGCTTATCCGGTGCGCCTTAATTGTGAAAGTCGAATGAAGCTTGACTTATTTGCTGTACTGGTTTGTTTCCCTCAATGTGCAGTAATGCACTTTATAGCGATATGAATCATTTTGAATATATATATATATATATATATATCAGTGCTGTCAAGTGATTAATTTTTTTAACTAATTTATCAGAAAAACCTCCATGATTAATTGTGATTAATCATATTTTTCAACTACTATATTTTTTTTTACAACGCTTGGAACAGATACTTGAATAATATCTTGGAATTGATGCAAAATGACCAAATATGAAGTATATTTAATCCAAAGTCTGTTCTAATAGCTTTCTTAATACGATCTAAATGGAGACATCTTTACTGGTATTTTTCTTCGAAACATTTCTCAAAACCTCCACAAGCGCCAGACTTCAACAACAAAAGTCTGAATGTTACTCCGTATGTTTCGTAAAAATGCTTGGATGTGTGTGGACATGACCTTGAGATCACCTTATCTCCCGTCGTTAGTCATCTGACCAGTGAACGGCAGTACCAACATATCACATCATTGTCTATGACTCAAACGTAATCCAACCTTCCCACTCAGTGATCCTCGCTCTGTCAAAGACTTCCTCTGTCCGTGTGACCTACTGCCTGCTGTGACCTCATTCTGTTCATCAATGTCCTCTATTTATTGGCTTCTCTAAGTCATTTTGTGGCTCTGACCACACGAAAAAAAAAAACTTCCTGTCATCCACTTAAACTCATCATCCATTTTACCTTCTCGGTTAGCCAGTGATAATTCATAACCCAAACTAGATTTAGATAATCACATGCACGCTTTTGGGGAAGGGCCTTTGTTTTAATGCACACATTGCAAAAAAAATAAATAAATAAAAATGCACACAATTTAGATAACCTCAGATAACTAAAACTCATTAAATGAAACCTCAACTCTGGTTGTGCTGTTATAAGGAAATACTTTGTTGACAAAAGTAGTGGATATGCGTCTTTGGATATTGTGCCACTTTTGAATGTTACAATTATGGCAGATTACGTCTCTCGAGGCAAAATGGAAGGCCTGGGGAAAGCTGCTGATTTTCTTTATTTTTTTTAAGGTTTAATTCTCTCTCAGACGCTATTACTTGCTGGAAAAATTCCAATTTCATGCAGCTCCACAAGCGGCATTTATGGAGTATAGAAAACACCTCAAAAGAAACAACAAAGAAATAATTTAACCCCAAATTAATGTTTCCCGATGTTGACTTGCATTCGCTGAAGCAGGAAGTATAGTGAAGGGGTAATTTCATCCCCCCCCCCCCAACTAATTGCAACTAGTCCCAAAAAAGGCCAGTCAGCTTTATTTATCCAGTGCATTCTATACACAGCATTTAATCTTGAGGTTCACTTGGCTCCTTTTGACAATTTACTCCATTTGCGTGCAGCGTAACAGCTGCTTCACCATGTTTGCTTTGAACTCTTGCCTCCACTAACAGACCCGAGTGTGAAGAACCTTATTGTGTTTATATCCGATTCGCATTCTTGAACGTATTCAGGACTGAAACTATTCAGTGAGTTACTGGTATCGACAAAAAGCATTTCAATTTCACTAGCATGCATACTACTTGATCGCTTTGGAATTGCTGGTTCATCACATCCAAGCTAACAAGAATGTACAATTTGTTTGCAACCAGCAGCAGCACTGTTGAAATGGAAGTTCAGAACATGATATTCGTCATTGATCAAGGAAACTTAGTCAAATGCATATCCCTGGTTTGCTGACTTAAGTTATGACTCCAAAAAGAATTCCAAGTACTTGGCATAACAGAAAATGGGTTTAACTCATTCAATACCAACCAAGTAAAAAAATCTTTTGACGTCTTTAACCGTCAATGGCAGTATGTGTTGATGAGTAATGATAAATGAGTTAACTCATTTACTGCCACTGTGGCTTGGTCTGGACGCCCCCCCCACCCCCCCCACCTCCGCTTTTTTTGTGACTGACTGCCTCATCGACTGATCAATATTTAATTATTGTACTTTTCTACAAATATGTCTCACAATGAGGCAAAACCAGTGCAACGTTTCCAGGCAGAATATGAGAGGAACTTCCGAATCTTTTTCCTCATCTCCCTCCCTTTTTTTTTTTCTTTCTTTTTTTTTTATGTGTCCTTTCTTCTCTGGAACAGCTGTGCTTTTTGGGGGAGTCTTGCCACTTCCTGCTGGGTTTTGTACCCTGGCTGAATCCCCTGTTTGCGTTGGCTCGCTGACCTGCTGTGTGTGTGTGTGTGTGTGTGTTGGGGGGGGTGTGTGCGTGTGGGGGTCTGCGTGTGCGGGAGAGACACAGGGTGGCTGTTTTCGGTATAAAAATGTCTGGGGCGTTCGCTCCTTCCATGCCTGTTATTCCTGTGCTTGTTTCATCTTGATGAAAACGAGCGCCCTGTACAATGAACTTGTTTCTACCTTTTACAAGCTGTGGGGCCGCGTGTGCAACTATCAATTGGTTAAAAACAGATGAAAGAGACGAGAGCCAAATTATGCTTCCGAGGAGGGGGGAGGGGGGGGTGCTTGATTACATCTTAAATCTTGTTCTCCATTATTGTCATCCTGTGCAGGAAAGAGCAGAGCATCTTATCGCCAGTGAACTGCTGGAACCTGTTGCTGCTTCAGGTGAAAAGGGAGAGCCGCGACCACGCCACTCTGTCCGACCTCTACCTCAACAACATCATTCCCCGCTTTGCACAGATCAGCGAGGACTCAGGACGACTCTTCAAAAAGGCAAGGCTCACTCACACATGCAGACGTTGTGAGCATGCATATTGCATCTGCTCTTAATAATTTATTCCACCGTCATTTTTTTTTGTACAAATTCCATTGTTGGCACTTCCTATGGAGTGCTGTAAAAATAAATCAGATTTTTTTTTTTCATGTTTTTTACAATATGCAAACCACTGGATTGACACCAAATCTTGCACCTTCGTCGATTGCCTTCTTTATGATTCTGCCCGAAATGTGGAAGATGTCTTGAATCAATACAAAAATGCCCCATTTTGAAATGATTAAGGGCTTAAGTTTTATTGTCATTTTTGAGGGGTTGGGGGTTGTTTGAAACGTTAAAACGCAAGCATAGGCAAAAACTACACAGCCAGTCTTGTGTTCTTCTTTAGCACAGCAGAAGAGCCCATTAGTGAAGAATAATTTTAAAAATGCAGTTCCAGGAATATATTTCGACTTTTTGCAATTTCAGTCCTAATGGAAATATGCGCTTCCTTCACAAAGCAAATGGTGGACTCCTGCCTGTCTACTCTTGACTCTTTTTGTCATTTGAGTCATGATGGAGCCATTCATAAGACCTTGTCAACCACATTCCGAGTCCTCCAGTAGGGACATGTTATACTGAATACACAATCTTAGCAGGAAGCTCCTACTTAAAATGAGTTGAATAGGTGAAAAGGTGTTCCACGTGCTTTTCACATTGTTGGCATTTCTGAAAAATGGGAAGTTAGTTTTACTGTCTGGATGTTACTGAAAGCAAAGTTCACTATCGCCCGATGTGTCTTTTAGACATCTAATTTACCGTAAGGTTGTGTTTAGATCGAATTGTTGGATGCAGGTTTTAGAGTGAAGCCATTCAAATTGTACACTCAAAATCAGATCCACAGAGCTCCAAGTTTCAACTTAAAAATAAAACGCTTCTATATTTTTGAGGTGTTGAGAATTTGGCTTAGGGATCAAGAGGAGCACAGTTTAAAGACTGGGCTTAGCAAAAGAATGTCGCCTATAGAATGCCTTCACTTGTAAGAAAGGTCAGTGTGTTTGAAGGTAAAGTCAAGCAACAGCCAGTTCAGAAACTCAAATTTATTAACTCATTCACTACCAGCCAAGTAAAAAAAAAAAGAAAATGGCTCTTTGACGTCTTTAGCCGTCAATGGCAGTAAATGAGTTAAGGAAGACTGTTCATACTTGGAACAAGGCCAACTTGTAGAATTAAATACCTCTATCTCTGCAGACTGCTAGTGAAGTGGATGGGTGAGGGGGGGACAAAAGTCAAACTGCATTAACAAGCCTCAGCTCAGGACATAAGTTGCCTTAATGTGTTTTTTTTTTTGTCGTGGTCTTGCCAAGCCAGACAGGCGAGCACAGGCCAGAGGAAGAAGTTCAAAGGTCAAGATTCACAGTTGACGGATAGGACGGCTCAGCCATGGCTGATTACTTTTAGATTGCTGTAGCTCGATCGCTCTTCAGCACTTTAAAGCCGGGGGGGGGGGGTCGCAACGTCACTTGCCCCGTTACCTCGTTTGTCCGCTGGACAACCCTAAATCTTTTCGCTGTTGCTTTTTCCTCTCCACACACATTTATCTCCTCTCATCCTAATCCTGACCTTTTAACTGTCTGGGATTTCTCGCACTCATTTGTTTGTACTCAGGCTGGATTTACACTGCCCAATTCAGATTGACTGCATTTAGATCTGAAATTAAGTGATTCCATGCTTTTTTTTTTTTTTTTTCCTGTCATGAAGCATATCCGAATTGTGTCACGGGAGCAAAGAAATAAAATTATCTTAATAAAATGGAAAAAGAAATAATAATTTATTAAAATTATAATATAATATAATATACTAGTATAATAATATAATAAATTAATTAAAAATAAATTAATTAATTAAAAATAAATAAATTAATTTAAAAAAAATTCCTTGCCGTGTAAATCCAGCCTTGTTCCGTCACAAATGTTCAGTCTCAATCCTTCAATTGTCTATGACTTTCCGCTTCTCTTTGGTATCTCTGCTGTCTTGCACCTGTGAATGCATTTACCGAATGTTCTTTAACACCTTTTAATAATGTTCATCTTTGTGTGTGTAATTAGCCTAAGAAATGACCAAAATGATACACGACTGCCATTTTTGCACCACTAAAAAGACCACAATTAAAACTCCCTTTAAACGAGTCAAGCCCACTGCGGCCGTCCTCCTGTATCCTTCCTGTAGTCTCTTCATCCAGCTTGATCGTCTTGTCTAGACAGAGGAGGCTGTTGCTTAACACCGCAGCTGAGTCAGTTTGCAAGTTTACCAAAAGGACAATTCACGATGATTGCCGTGTAATCTTGCTAATGACACTGAGATAATCGTTTATAAGATCCTTGTTCAGAGTGATGAACAAACTTGAATCTGTCTTGTCTCTTTAGAGCAAAGAAGTCGGCGTGCAGCTGCAAGAAGACTTGATGAAAGTTCTGAATGAGCTCTATTCGGTAAGACGTCTTTTGGAACCTTTCAAATATATCGCGAAAGATGTTTTTTCATGTGGTTCTTGTATAGCCTAATGAAATGAAATAGGAAGGAATGAAAAAAAATGTTTGAGCCGAACCAGACGTCAGAGTAGAGTGTAATCCTTTTTTAGTAATGTTACTATTGCACAAACAAATAATTTGTTATTCATTATAAAGCTTCACCAAAATGACATTTTTACGTCGCAACGTATGTTGTGGAACAACATTATTGGTCCAATTATTTTTCCTGTTGCATTTTAGAGCAGCCGCTTGTTACTAGGCTGAATTTGTGCCCTGAAGCACAACAAAAAAACTGGACCAGAAATGCTGATTTCGCTTAATTTATTCATACAAACGGCTAGTAGATTCATGATTGGATTCCATCAAGTATTTTTTGTTATTTTAGTGGTCTCACGCTGTAAGACGCAACACAACATTGGTTGCTCATGTCAAGTCACTGATGTCCTCGTTTTTGTGTATGTGCGTGCATGTTTGTGTGGGCCCAAAGTTCAACCCGCCAATTATACTTTGCAAGGAGTTCTAAATAAATCCGGTTTAAAATGACATGCACATGCAAAGCACTCTTGGGAGTTTAAATCAGAACAGTGGAGCGCTGGTCGCCCAACAAGGGCTGACCCAGCTTGACGTAACAAAATGTGCTTGACCACTTAGCTGGTAAAACGAGTGTGTGACTCTTTCTATGAAAACTGCGGAATGCAAAACCAAAGCCACAGAGTGGAAAAACCATGACGCAAATGTCATGTTCCCAGGTGATGAAGACGTACCACATGTACAACACCGACAGCATCAACGCAGAGTCCAAGCTGAAGGAGGCGGAGAAGCAGGAGGAGAAGCAGATGGGACGCTCCAGTCGCCAAGACGACCGACAGACGCCACGCTCGCCAGACACCCTTGCGAGCATAAAGGCTGACGACAAACCCATCCGGCGCTCTAGTGTGAAAAAAATCGAAAAGATGAAGGAGAAGGTGAGTGGGGACGCTAGGTGGTGGAGCCGACCTGATGCGTGTTCCTCATGAAAGATTTTTGAAAAGAACTGACTTGAGTATTCAACAGTTCGCTTTTCCTATCTTATTCTCAGAGACAAGCAAAGTACACAGAGAACAAATTGAAGGCCATCAAAGCCCGGAATGAGTACCTCCTTGCCCTGGAGGCCACCAACGGCTGCGTCTTCAAGTATTACATCCATGACCTCTCTGATATCATTGACGTGAGTTATGAAAAGACGCATTTCTGTGCGATTGGATCTTTTAAGTGCACCGTCATTATTGTGCTGGCCTCTCCCAGGGAAAATTTTCAGGTGTTCTATCATAAATTTTAAGCACAATGTAAAAGTTCGCCTTTTCCACTAACACTTCCAATTCCATCACCAAGACATTCCGTCGTGATAACCATCAGAGCTGTGTCTAAATTAAGCGTGAGTGAGCATGCAATACAGAACTCGTTTGCGTGCATTTTAACACCCACTATTTAGGATTTTACTGGAACAAACCCGTCGAGAGGTGTGCGTGAGACTCTCCACTAAAGAAGATTGCTCACATTCTCTCGTCGGTGGACAGCAAGTTTGGCTGCTTACTGAAATTCTGTTTTACTTGTAAATATTTGATATGGCGCACGTCACCAATATGTTTTGAGTGGAACAGGTTAAATTTTAATTAGGAATTAGTTTTAGAATGTTGTTGATCATGTAAAAATGGATTGTTGATCTATCTAAGACCTGAAACTAAATTAAATGGCCAGACCCAGTTAAGTGATTTCACACCAGAATGGTCGTCGTGTTTTTACAGTGCTGTGATCTGGGCTACCATGCCAGCCTCCACCGTGCCCTGAGGACCTACTTGTCAGCAGAACAGAATGTAGAGGTGTCCAAGCACACTGGTCTGGAGACACTGGAGGGTGCCGCTGAAAGTCTGGAGCCCAACGGAGACAAACAGAAGCTGATGGAGACCTACAACAATGTCTTCTGCCCTCCAGCTCGCTTTGACTTCCAGTCGCATATGGGCGACACGGTATGTGGCTTCTCAGTATTATCATGCATGGCACTTGAAACGACAACCTGTGTTTGTGCGTTGCATAGATGGGCGTCATGTGTGCGCAGCAGCCGCTGGAAAGTGAGCTTCTCCAGAGGTGTCAGCAGCTTCAGTCCCGACTCTCTACACTCAAAATAGAGAACGAAGAGGTTAAGAGATGTTTTATAATTTTCCCCTTGATCATTATAACGTGTCTTTTACATGACTCGCCTAGCTTTTTTTTTTTTTTTTTTTTTTTTTTTTTATAAACTCTGGTGCTCATTAGGTGAAGAAGACCATGGAGGCCACCCTGTCCACCATCCAAGACATGGTGACAGTGGAGGACTATGATGTGTCGGATTGCTTCCACCACAGCAACAGCATGGAGTCCGTCAAGTCGACGTTCAGCGAATCCTATCTCAGCAAGCCCAGCCTTGCCAAGAGGCGGGCCAACCAGCAGGAAACTGAACAGTTCTACTTTACGGTCAGTGGCAGGTTTGAATAATCAATTAGTTGGATTAGTTTAAAGAGCGCTGTGGTTTACTGCACTTTTGCACGCACCTGAACGACACATTCTGTGTTTTGTAGAAGCTGAAGGAGTTTCTTGAAGGCAGGAACCTGATCACCAAGCTCGAGGCCAAGCATGACCTCATCCAAAAGACCATAGGAGAGAGTGAGTGTCCTTCATACCGTTTAGACGTGTACTGTATGTGGAGGTCACGGTGACTGCGACCATATGTGGACACAGATGTCCTGGAGTGAGCGGTGAGGAGGGTGGGAGGTTGGTTTGACGATTGGGGGGGGTCTTCCTCAGGAAATGTCCGCATTTCCGTAAGCGAGCAGGAAAAGCCTTTGTATGTGTACGCTTCTATTCTGCTGTGAGTGTCTTTTTACTCTCCGACGTCCACACTTGTCCTGTCTCTTCCCCCCTTAGGTCAGAAGACCGACTGTTGCCTTGCCAGGTACGTGTGGTGAAGGAAGGAAGTACAAAAACACACACACACACTATCTCGCTACGTATGCCAAAGTAAGGTTTTCTTAATTTCTTGGCACTCAGGGGTATTATTTTCCCCGGCACTGTTTAAAGATATTCTCAGCATATGTGTCTGTGTGAACAAATAGAGCGTTACCAGAGTTTGTGTGCGTAAAAATAGGCACTCTGGCGACTTAATGACAGAGTGCTGTTTCTCTCTCTCTCTGTGTGCATAGTGGACGGAGAAACTCTGCAGTACGGAAACAGGTAATTATCTGTCGTGTGAGTGCGTAGTTTTGTTTTGAGCACATTTTCCCACCGTTGCCACCCGTAAGATGCAAGGGCATATTTGGAAGCATGCACAGATGTGTTTCGGCTATGGAATTAGTGCAATCTAATGGTCTCCCTGGTGCAGTATGACAAAGAAATTACAAATAGGACCTAATGTTTGAGGCGCCCCCTTGTGGCAACAACTCTCATTCTGTTAAAGAAAAATACAAAATAACAATTCTATGATCATATACAGTACCGCAGTAATTTCGAACCAGGGTGCTGTGACA
Organism: Idiotropiscis lumnitzeri; assembly: GCF_059441095.1. Classification (NCBI taxonomy): domain Eukaryota; kingdom Metazoa; phylum Chordata; class Actinopteri; order Syngnathiformes; family Syngnathidae; genus Idiotropiscis; species Idiotropiscis lumnitzeri. Next base: position 7,635,188 of record NC_142401.1, read on the forward strand.
CACGAGAGAGCCGTGGGAGATTGAGGTTGCCGTGGTGAATCATCTGCAACTTATTTGATAATTACAAATTGATCTCTGTTCATCTATCTATGCCAGGAAAATAGAGTGACAAGCAGAACTATGATTTGAAAGTGTTACCATTCATACAATAGAATAAGTCATTTTCTCAGCTTTGTGTTCAACTAAACAGGTCCAGATTTCACAAAAGATTTATTAATAAATTGAGATGAGCTTATTGTTTTTTGTGACATTTTTTGTTGTGCTAGATTTTGCCCATGTATATTTTTATTTTATTTATTTTATATATATATATATATATAATTTATAATTTATTTATTTATTTATTTGTTTATTTATTTATTTATTTAATTATCAGCTATTTTAATTAATAATATATATATTCCCCATGATACCCAACGTTAGGTTTCTGGAAAATTCAAAACAAAAAGGAAAAGTGTAGTCTCCTAGCAACAGCGGCCTCTCCCCTCCCCATGTCTGGCACTCCTTCCTCCTAAACGTGTGCTCTGATGCATGTGCAGCCGACGTGTGCGGTAGTCCTCCTGATAACACGGCTGCAGTTGTTTTCCTGTCCTTGGCAACATCCTTTTTCACATCTATCATTTGTTATAATTACACATTCAAATAATGCTCTCCACCGATTTTAGGCTGCCGGTGAAGCCATTCCGCTCATGGTTGAGAGCTGCATCCGTTTCATCAGTCGCCATGGTGAGGAAATTCTTCCGTCAAGGGATAGGTTTAGCGCCAGCCTTTACTGTGCGCTGATTGGTTGCATTGTTGTGTCATGTGACCGGTTCTGACCCGAGTAGTCTCTGAATGAACAAACTACATATCCAATACACGGCGTGCCAATCCTGAGCATGAAAAATTGATGTCATAAAAGCAACTGTGTGGTTACGGCTGTCTAGGTCTGCAGCATGAGGGCATTTTCCGAGTATCGGGCTCTCAGGTGGAGGTCAATGACATCAAGAATGCATTTGAGCGAGGTAGGACTGCATTTCACTGAAAATATGAGCCTCCTTTCACCAACACGCACACATCTTACCACTTTGTTTTGTTTTTTTTGCATCTTGTGCAAAGGCGAAGACCCACTCGCAGGAGACCAGAATGATCATGACATGGACTCAATTGCTGGTGTCCTCAAGCTCTACTTCAGAGGGCTGGACCAGGCCCTTTTTCCCAAGGAAGTGTTCCATGACCTCATATCCTGTGTCTGTAAGAGTCACCGCCGCCAATCTCTTTGTGTACTTGGTTTGTTTTTCAGACTCTGTATTGTGTGACTAATCTCCTGGGTGTCGTCACCGTTACGTTTCAGCAATGGAGAGCCTCCAGGAGCGCGCTGTCCATATTAAGAAAGGGCTGCAGTCTTTGCCAAGCGAAACGCTCATCATCATGAGATACTTGTTTGCCTTCCTCAACCAGTGAGTAGCAGGACGGACACGCACGCACGCACACAAACGCACTCTTCTTTCTTATGAGATTCAGTGAAAGAAAACAGCTACATCAGTGGTGTCCAAACCACAGTCTGAGGGCCATTTGTGGCCCACCGTCCATTTTATGGCGGTCCGCAATATATATATTAAAAAGAAAAATGACAATGCCTGCAACCCTATTGGATGTGTGTGTTTAAAATGTTAAGGTGGCCTCCGCATCTTTCAATTTTTCTGTTTGCAGCCCTCTGAGAAAATGTTAACAATGCTCAGTTTTGACTTTTAGAGAGGTATATGTTACAGTATTATACCAAGACTAATGTTTTGGTTTCCATATTTAGATCTAAAAGGGGCGCAAACCATTTTAGACACCTATTTAGTATGGCAAGTGCCAAAAAAAAAATGTGTCAGTACAGTGCAATGTGTTACATTGTTTTTAGATTGTGTTGGTACATTTTATTCCTTCCCTTGAGTACTCCCAGATCAATGTATTTTTTTCTTTTTTGCTGACATCAGCAGCTTTCCTCAAGCAAATTCTGTGTACACACACCATTAAAAGGTAAAATACTCTTAAAAAAAAAAAAAATCAATGAAAAATCTCATGATGGCTGAGATGAGGTAAAGATCCTGAAAAGGCCAAAACAGACCCTTATTGGAGTTTCGTTCGGTTCTTGGAAAAAAGATTTCCCCGCTTCTCTGGTTGATTTATAGCCTGGTATCATATTCAGTGTCTTGATGAGCTATGCAGGCTTGCATTCACTGCAAAGCCAAACTGTGAAAGTCACAAGGGAGACCTCCTTCCTCTGTCAGCCATAGGATCATTCGGAGCCACAGAGATGCTTACGCTTTGCTCTTTTCCAATGCACCATTTGAAATAAAAAATCTACCGATCACATCACATTGTAAAGGGAGTGAAACTAAATGGACACCTAAAACGTGAGCCATACTTAGTAAACACACTTGTCTTGTGGAGCCAGAAAGAGGAGCATCTTCGTTGGCCGTGGCTGATTTACAGTCTCCCAAATGACTCTGCTTCTTCTCACACGCTCCAACTACTTGCTTGTCGATGAAATGCAGATTGACACACACGGCTTGCTTTCAGATATTTCACATGATCTAATGCCTCATCTGTGATTGGTTGGAAACCAGTCCAGGTGTACTTGGCCACTAACTCCGTCAGCAACCCTATAGGACAAGCATTATAGAATGAAAGGATGAAATGAGTATAATGGACGATTATAAAATGAAATGAATCTCGTGTTTCTCCTCCACCTAGCTTGTCCCAGTACAGTGAGGACAACATGATGGACCCTTACAACCTTGCCATCTGTTTTGGCCCCACCCTGATGTCTGTCCCGGAAGGTCACGACCAGGTCTCCTGCCAGGCCCACGTCAATGAACTCATTAAAACTATCATCATCCACCACGACGTCATCTTCCCAAGACTGCAGGACCTGCAGGGCCCCATCTACATCATCCCTGGAGCTGGAGATGACTTCTGGTCAGTGGAGGCTCATCAATAGAGGGCGCTAGAGCGCCAACCTACCGCCCAGCTGAGTCGCAGTGAAGGGGACAAAAATTAAATGATGAAATATTATAATAAAAATACTTTCAAATATATGTACATCTGTTTTTAGGTGAGCAGGATAGTGTAGTTATTGATGAGGAAATTTGATTTGTTTATCTCTGGAGTTTCAAACAATGTGTGGTTTGGGCACACAGAACGTTGCTACACTGTAGTTAATATGTGACATGCGCAGGCGGTCCTCATTCAATTCTCACCCATGGGGCACTGAATTGCACCGCCCCCAGCCAATAATGTTTAAACTGAATCGCTGTTAAAGCCGACGTCATGTCCTGTCCGGCTCGGAGCGGCTCCTGCCTTCAAGGGGAACTTGACGTGGCAGCCATTTTGGAAATGGCTCAGCCAAGCTTCTGCAGTGTGTCTACTATCTAGTTTTGTCTTCATATTCAACTCAGTGAAGTCACTTCATCACTTTTCGAAAGGAGAAGGTGGAGCCCAGGCAGCATGCATAAGAACAGGTATGGTAGATTTGCGAGCTTAATCAGAGGTTTCGCAAGAAAATTAGACATGCAGGGTCGAGTGCAAATGCACCAGTTGGGATATTGCACTACTTGTGAATTGTGTGATAGGAAACAAAAAAATATAACTTTATCAGTGAACCCTGATTATTTTTCTGGTGTGAGTTCAATTCCAAACTGAATTAGAATGGCAGGTATTAATTTAGTGAAAACTCGCCTCACTCAACACACTGATGAGACACTAATTCAAATAATGCAAATCATGATTAAGTACTTAAAAGGTATTTCTTCGTTGTGCTGGGTCGGAAGGGCCACGAGGATCAGCTTACCCGCCATCACAAGAGAAGAGATTAAAGTAGCGCCTGACCGCAGCGGCTCACATGCACATCCAGACACATTCATACAGAGGTCAAATTAGTTTTAATGCACAAGACAACCACAGCAACTGAATTAGTAAATTAGGTGTGTAGTTCTCTAATTCCGATTTGTGATTTCAAGGCATTACCTGAATTGTAGCATAGTTTCTAAATGTCACTTTTTTTATGGAAATTGAGGATATTTGGCTGTTGGAGCGCAATAAGAACTGAGATTTCTCACGACTCACTCATATTTTGTTCTGTCACAAAAATGCTGAATGCGCAGCGATTTAATGAGTCCATAATAGCAGCCCCATATCAGCAGATTGAAAATCCTTCAAAGAACAAAATGTGCAGCTTGTTGAAGTACAGATAAGCTATCATGCACATTCCAAATGTGGCATTTTTGTAATAGTGGCCTTTTTTTCCCCACTGCAAGAGCGTCTGAGGTCAGGACGCTGACTCACGCAGAATCAACGATGTTACAAAGATGTGGTGGCGTCACAGGATGACTGGAGCACAGCAGTTTAAATCCTGTCGACTATGAAAACAAAATTTATGGAATCACCAGTCTGAGTTTCTCATTCAGCTGTCGGAATTTGTAGGAAAAAAAAAACGGAGCACGCACGTGACGCAAAGCTAATGCATTTTAAATGGGGATTTTTTGATTTTAAGAACCACAAAAGATGGACTATTTCCTTCAACTTCCTCCAAAGATACAAAATTGGATTGAGAGCCGGACTATTTGCAGGCAATAGAAAACAGTTTTCACCAGGTCTGTATTAAGAAACAAAAGGCTTGAATGCCTGTAAGGTTTTATGATCGTCACATTTATTTATTTTTAGGTGCTTCATTTCCTTCTGAAAAAGCTGATTGGATTACACCTTACAGTTGGGTCGGGTAACTGGCGGCCCGAGGTTCGAACTGCAAATATGCAGAGATTGACTGTACAGAGATTGACTGTACAGTGTTTTTGTTGTAATACAACTAATCACCACTAGATGGCAGACGTGTCTTATGTTTACACTGGGTCTTATACTGCCCTCTACAGTACTAGAACATGAGTAGATCTAATATTTGTTTGCAAATTTGTAATATGCAGGACATTCTACCTCCATAATAACTTTTTGAGCATGAGTGAAAATTACAAAAAGTTGTTGCGCATAATGTTAAGTTTCTTGTTGAGCAGTTTTTGGATTATTTTGTTGTTTGCTTCAAACACTTTGCCGTTGCGTTCACATAGTGGATCATTTATACATGCAGTGATGAATATAAAAAATGAAATACCTGGTATATTGGCGATACATATTAAAAATAGTACGTTTGGAATTTGGTTAGGAAGTCCATGGTACGATGTCAACCCCCCAGTGGCACTAATTAAATAAATACTGAAAAAAATAATGATTCGATATTACGTCTTGCGAGATAGGAAGTCTTAACGCTGTCTTTTTGTCCATTCTAGTGACAATCCGCACTGCGATCCCCCACTTGTGCAAGAGCCGGCGCCCAACACCGTGTCTGTCAGCCACAACAGTGAAGATGGTGCGTAACAAATATGTTTAAAAGCCTACATCAAGAAACTTTTATTAAGTACAATTACTCCTGGCACCAGCTCTTGAGATCTCTTCTAGCATTTCGTGGCTGAAAGCTTTTCAACCAGCTCACATCCTGCTGCCTGATTTTGCTGTTTTGTGAATTTTTTGCAACGTGTGCCATCACCAAACAGCAGCACTAACTGCATCGCTCTGGCTTCCCTCCTCCTCCTCTCTCCCTCTCTCACGTCTTGTTTTGCGCCACCCACTCTGTCGCTTCCTGTCTCTGTCCGCCGTCCTCAACATCAGGCACCTTGGCTGTTTCAGAGTCTGACCCAGTTGAAGCCATTGCTCGGTTCGACTATTCTGGCCGGACCAGTCGCGAGCTGTCATTCAAGAAGGGCGCCTCATTGCTTCTGTATCAGCGAGCGTCTGATGACTGGTGGGAGGGGCGACACAATGGAGTGGATGGATTGGTGCCGCATCAGTATATTGTGGTCCAAGACATGTAAGATGTGTACACTCACTATGCTTGATACACTACGTGCTTCAGAACATTTCCTGCAAGAGCATTCCGGCGTTTGTCAACTGCCGTGTGGAAATCCCCATTGTGCTGTCAGCCAGGAAAATATCATTACTGTTCAACTTCTGTTTACCTGAAACCATTCATGTGGCCTCATACTGTATGTTTATATCTGTTTGCGGTCGGGAGAGTTCACCTGTATGTAGAGCAGAGATGACAAGTACAGTTTTGACCGCCTGCCTCATAGAGGGAAATTCCAGTTGTAGCGAGCTGCATTGCAGTTTAGCGTTCAGTGCGGTTTCAAGGGGAAATGTTTAGTCGTCCGCATATTGTGAAAGAAAAAAAAAACGATTTTGTTCGCTCGTGAATTTAAATCTCATTCACTGCCATTGACGGATATAGAAGCCAAAACCACCTGGGATGGCAGTGAATGATTAAACAATCTCTCATTCAAAGTGCAAAGAGGGAACATATTTGATTATTTTAGGACCGATGGTGGCCGAGGAAGCCCAAAATCCGATGTGGACACCCGGGACCAGCTGGAGGAAAGGGTTTCCACTCGAGGCAGCGCTGCATCTCCTACAGGTGCTCATGTGGCTGACATCTACCTGGCCAACCTCAACAAGTGAGTCTCACATGCAAATTGTACATCTTAACTGCAGTTGAACCTTTTAAACCAACCATACCCGACAAATGTGAACACAACACTCATTAAAAAAAAGCGACTCAATAATTCTCTCACTCAGGATGAGGAAACGTCCGGAGTCTGGGAGCATCAGAAGAACGTTCCGGAGCTCAGACAGTGACACTCCTGGGGCCAGTGGAGGCGGTGTGGGTGGTGTAAGGACTGCATCGCTTCCTGTAGGCAGCGCTCTGGTGAAGGAGTCTGCGGACAAACGGCCAGTTAGCGCTCACAGCATTCTCAATTCCATCACACGGCATTCCTCGCTGAAGACCAAGGTACTGTGACTTGAAGATTCAGAGGTTTCAAATTGAAGCCAACGATGTGTTGAATTCATAATTCCTTAACGAATACCTAGGTGGAAAGCCCTCAGCTGCGCAAATCAACTCCAGCTGGGCGCTCCAAGAGCTTCAGCAACCATAGACCTCTGGAGCCCGAGGTCATAGCCCAGGTGGATCACAGCTCTCAGGTACTGCTCATTCTCAGTGCTGAATTTAGAATCATTTCCCCAGCAGGTGGCGCTGTCTCTCCATTCCACTACATAATGTCGCTCACATTTAAAGTGGCGTTAGTAAATATCATTCAAATTATATTAGAATTTAATCTATATTATGGATTTTATTATTATTATTATTATTGAGGCAAAACTTCACTGGTTGACAACGCATTACTACTGGCACTAGTATTAATGGCATTATAAAATTGTGCTGCCGTTATTTAACATTAAGCCCTTCCTGAGTAAAATATGTGTCATGACTCAAAGGTGGGAAAAATACTACATGGTCTGGTCTCGTAGGTATGCCATATTTAAAAAGCTTAAAAAACGATTAATACTCGTTTATACTTGAGCTTTCTTTGTAACAAAGCTTTTTCTCAATTCAGCTAATGCTTCTTTCCTCTTTGTTGCAGGACATCGAGGCAGCAATGAGCTGCGCCCTGAATGAGCTCAGGGAGTTGGAGCGACAGAGCACCTCCAAACACACCCCCGATGTGGTCCTGGACACACTGGAGCAGCTGAAAGGCGTGAGCAGCGGCGGCGGTGGTGGCGGAGGAGGTGCGTCGGAACCCTCCAGCCCGCTCCACTCCCGCCTGTTGCGGGACAGCGAGGGGGGCTCCTCACACGCCCACCCACTTCAGCGCAGCGCCTCCTCCGCCAGCGACGTGCCCTCCTCCTTCCGAGCTACCAAAAGCCAGCCGAGGAGCCCCCTTCCCTCCGCCACGTCGCCGTCCCTGTCCTCTACCTCTCTTTCCTCGTCGGTTCCTTCCTTCAGAGAGCTGCGTCCCCCGGCAACGAGGCCCAAGCCAGTGGTTTTCCCGAAAAGCGGCGGAGGGAGTGGCAGTCCGGCTATGGGTTCCCCAACATCCACTGTCCCGCCGACACCGCCGCCACCGGGGCACTCACACTCCCTCCCTCACGCGCCTCCACCACCACCGTCTTCGCAGTCTAATGACAAATCCTGCCCGGCTTAGCATCTCCTCGCTCTTAGCCCAAATCAAATCTGATCCTAATGCAGGTCTTCGCGCAGGTGTCGGAAGCACTTAGTTTGTTATACACAAAGTACATACTTGCTAACCCGCTACACACTGTAGCAGTCAGACATCACAATTGATTTTCGAGTGTCACAAAGTTGCATGGCAGGCAACTTTTTTAATGATGGCAGCATGGGAAGATTTGCAAGTCTTTCACGAGGGAACAGGTCAGACGTGCTGACCAATGGGCACCTGCAGCTTTTCATATACTAAATTTTTTTTAGGCGGAGGTGGGCTAAAGTGTTGCTCTCCTTCACAGATTCACACGAGGAAGAAAAACAAAACACTGTACTTTTTTTTTTTTTCCTTGAATCATTTTTAAGATCCTGTAACTATCAAAAGGGATTGTTTGATTCCTAAGGAGAGACTGTGAATAGTTTGTAGCGCTCTTGAAATGAAACACTGTCTTGCTGCTTCACATGGAAGACTGGAGCTGAACTTCTGTTTTTTTTAAGATTGCGCCAAATATCAGTGTGAGTGAGTGAGGGCTTTATCTCTTGTTCCAGTCTCGGTCGAGTAAAATGTAGCTAAGAGAAATACTAAATTGGGTGGGGAACCACGAGCATTTGATTTGGCAACAAACAAAAAAAATCTCGGAAAGACTCGAACAAAAAGTTCGAAAAATCATTAATGATATCCAGTATATATATAAATTTTTTTCTTTTTTGGGTGGCTGATCGAATCCATTTTCTTTCACAAATTTAATCTGGCTGTCAGGGATGGCCACTGATATTGAAAAGGTTCCTCAGCCCTAAATAAAGCAATAAGAATAATAATAGAACGCTGGTAATTTGAGGCATTATGCTGCTTTTCTCCTGCAGCTCTTCTATGTGTAGGGGACCACTGAAAGCCAGCATTTTTTTTCCTTTCTAATGTTGGACTGTGCACACACATGTTCTCCACAGATGTGTGTGTGTGTGGTGTTTTGTGGCAGCTAAACACCTTTCAGGTTGCATGCTGTGGCCATTTGACAGCAGCTTACAATGACTCGTTGGCTGACATTTTTTTATGTCTCGAGAGGGTAACTCCAAAAAAAAAAAAGACAGCTTGCTAATATAATTATCCTTCACACTTTGCAGTAAAACGTTTAATTATTCTAATGGTGTTCATGTATGTTTATTAATCATTAGGGCAACTGGAAGCATGGTGCAGAGGGCTTTTAAGAGAGTTTAGAGCACAACCAACCACCTCATCCAATTACTTCTTAGGCACCCTTTTATTCTGACTTTGTCACTGTTACTGTTTTATGGTCAAATGTGGAACCGTGTAGCCGTCTGGTTGTGTGCATGTGTGTGCCGCTATGTGAGCATGCTTGGATGGATGGGTGAATCCATTACATGAGAGTGGCCCTGGTATGAAAAGGCAAATATGTGTTGTCGGTCGCCTGTGTATTCTTAGTCACAGGATTTTGCAATATCGTCACAAAACCTTTAGTCAAACGCAACAACAGCACTCTTACAAAGGTGGCCAAAGAAGAACCCATTTATTATTAGACGGTGTAGCATCATTTAATGTTCCAATGAATTCTCTTTTTACACGTATGTCAATTAGATAAGGATATCAATTCATAGAATGGTCAAAATATTTTTCTGCGTATGAGTCACTGCATCACACTCTCCCACTTAACACTTGTGGATTAGTTTTGTTTTCTTTGTCTCTATCATGATTGTGTATTGCTGTTGCTCTTACCTCATCGCAACAACTGGAGGGACTGACTGTGTGCTTGTGCACACACAACATACAAATGGATGTGGTTGGTTGGTGCATTTGTCTGATCTCAATTCAATCATGCACTTGAACAAAGTTGGCTTTGCGTGTGGACTAACTGTGTGAGGGTGACTTAACAGATTTGTCAAATATGCATTTGTGTCCATTTGGAAACAATACTAAGAAGAAAATAAAAACAAGACAGAGACTGTAATGTAAAATTTATTTATAGTCGTCTTTGTATTACTGGAGAATCCTGTGTTCAGATGTACTTTGTATATACAATGTTGTACATTACAGAGGTACACTCTTCTTTTTTGGTACAATATTGTACAGTAATATCAATGGTGGTTTAATCAAATAGGCCTTATATAATTCTATGTGTAGTCATTGTTGTAGATCTTTTTTTAAATAAACATTGCTTGCTATGAATTTTGACTGGTGTCATCTTTGTTCCCAAACTGACATGTTTTTGAGCCTCCAAGTAGCCTGTAAGTGCAGACAAAAGTAATCATTTTTAATATCCATAGTGTAGATTCTACGCTGTAGCTGATTAAAGCATAAGAAAATACAATGTGTAGCACAACAGCCCAGAGGATATTCAGTTCCAATGCTGGTTACTGGCCATCAACATTGAGGTTTCCATTGACTACAACTCCCAGAAGACACCTCGTCCAATTTCTGAATTTTCCGGATATTGTTGTGGTAACGTTTAATATTTCGAAAACGATGACATATTAATTGAACAATTTAAAATACACAAGTAATGTAATACTGAATATATTGTACGTTTTATCACCGCTTATTGCTGCTATGCTTTCCAATTTCTTGTATGGCAGTACATTGTCACGTGACGACCCACTTCGGCAAAGCTATTTTATTTGCGGAAATATATTTGGTTAACTTTGTCACCGTGCCCGCTAAAATCCACATCACCACGGGTTGACTCTTCTCCCAGGAGCAAATTTTGCGCATCGTGTCACTTGAAGTAGTTCACGTAAGCATTCCGCTTCATTTCCGCAATCAAAACTGAACCCCTGCCGCAGCGAGAGCACACTTCCTCCGTCGGTCGAAACGCTGGAATGTGGTTCCAAACTCTGTTATGAATCGAAATACAAAACGTTTTGGACTCCATAAATCAAGGAGAGGAGAAGAATAGTCCACAGCAGCAGCGATCGTAAAGACGTTCAACCTCAGGTGTGGTTTATGCTGCTACGGAAGTTTTTACTTCCACATGTGGAGGTAAAAACTAGTCCGATATAAAGGCACTTTTTTTATATCACAAACTGACTTCTAACAACTGCTGATATTACTGAGCACTACGCTTTTTATCGTATTGTTTCACTGGCCAGAAAAATATTTGTTAGCTCCTCCTAATAAGCTTTTAGTTACATATTTGCATGTTTAGGTAATAAGGAAAACTGTCTTTATTTGTGTTCCACAGTTTGACTATTTGCTACTATGTATTTCATTTGAACGATAGGCAACTAAGGTTTGTGTGTATTTTTCTGAAATGTACTTTATTCTGCCATCAAGTCAGAGATGACAGCAAGCACCCCCAGCTACCTGTGGTCCTTACAGGATGTCCTGGGTCAAGGGGCAACTGCCAGCGTCTACAAGGCTCGAAATAAGGTGACCTCATATTTTTCCCAATACAACTGTGATTGTTTCCTTTCTCTACAATCACGACACATCTGTGCTCCTCACAATGCGGCTGGAAAACATCACACTGGTACGTATACTCAATCAAAATGACGACCCTTTTCCCCTTTATTGTTATTGTGTGTGTATAATGTTGTTTAGCGTACGGGTGAGTTGGTCGCGGTCAAGGTGTTCAACTTGGCGAGCTACAACCGCACTCAGGAGGTTCAAATGAGGGAGTTTGATATGCTGAGGAAGCTCAACCACAAGAACATTGTCAAGCTTTACGCCGTGGAGGAGGTAAAATGCCATTTCATGCAGGGACAACAATTGACAATATCACTGAATTTGCCAGATCTAGTCTTTCTCCTTTGCAGCTGCCGTCTAAACAGAAAGTTCTCGTCATGGAATTCTGCTCAGGGGGAAGTTTACTCAACCTGCTCGAAGAGCCAGAAAATGCTTTTGGCCTGACTGAGATGGAGTTTCTCACTGTATTGCAATGTGTTGGTAGGTTGAAGTTAATTAAGCACGTTGTTTAATGTACCTTGGTTTCTTAAAGGTCAAATACAATCCGTTCCCGTACTTGTCCCCTTTCTGAAAAAATGGAAATCGAAAAAATGCTTCACAGAGTCTAATTATGCCATCGTCAATGTTAATCACCTTGTAGTTTTTTATTTTTATTTTTTCTAATCACATTTGGTGTGAAAGTGGGAAACCAAATTAGTGGCTGCAATGACCTTGAGAGGATTTACCTCCAAATAATTTCCCGCTTCTGTTCTATTTTAGTACAGGGAATGAACCACCTACGAGAGAACGGTGTGGTGCACCGGGACATTAAACCAGGCAACATCATGCGCCAGACGGGTGAGGACGGCAAGTCTGTCTATAAGCTGACTGACTTTGGCGCGGCAAGAGAGTTGGAGGATGACGAGAAGTTTATGTCCATCTACGGAACTGAAGAATATCTGGTAAGAAATCACAATGAAAGGAACTGTTTGTGTGATTATTGGTGTCTCGCAGGAATAAGCTTTACTATGATTGCTTAAGGAGTTTTCATCCATAAGTGACTTGAACCATTTGCGACCTCTTGTGGCTAAAACGATTAATGTACTTTCAATCGTCCATCGGTCAACACAAGAAGTTGATAAAGGGGCACATAAATGCAGAACTGGCCATTTCCGGCTGGCAATATTTTGAGTGGCGGCAAAATATTTTCTGTTTACTCAGGAGCATAAGCACTTTCTCAAATAAGAAATAAGAATTGAAAATGAATAATCCAAGGTGAACCGAGTACTTGAGCCAATAATCTACCAGAAATTGTTCTAACTGAATTAGTGAGACCCACAAGCCCCTTGTAAAATTAGTTACATGATTCAGAATTTTTTATTTGACTTCTTCCAAGCCATATATTTTGTATAATTGTGCGTGTTTGTGTTTAGCACCCAGACATGTACGAGCGTGTAGTGCTCCGTGCACATCACCAGAAGTCATATGGCGTGAGCGTGGATCTGTGGAGCATCGGCGTGACCTTTTACCACACGGCCACCGGGTCTCTCCCCTTCATGCCATTCAGAGGCCCCCGCAGGGACAAGCACACCATGTATGTCTTTTACTGTGCTTTTAAATTGTACGAGCAACACTTGAAGTTACTATTAGCTCGCATTTTGTTGTACAGGTACAAAATCACCACAGAGAAACCAACGGGGGCCATTTCTGGATTGCAGCGGGTCGATAACGGACCAATAGAGTGGAGCTCATGCCTGCCGGACAGCTGCCAACTGTCACAGTGTGTCACGTCTTTTGACTATTGGAACTTGATTTGGTCTTTTAAACATTTTGTATGACTAAATAGTTTGAAGATGCTATGTGTGATACATTATTTTTATCGTGCATTTCCTCTTGCTCAGCCGTGTCAATTTGGACTCTCCATAGGGGTCTCAAGATGCATCTGGTTCCTGTACTTGCCGGTATACTGGAGGCCGACCAGGAGAGGTGTTGGGGCTTTGACCAGTTCTTCACGGCCACAACAGACATCCTGCAACGACAGCCAGTGCACCTGTTTGCTCTCCAGCAGGCAATGCCACACTGTGTTTACGTACATCATTACGACACGTGAGTATACACAGTTTGGAAAGTTTGTTTGTAAGCAGACAAGTATTGTGTAAAGTCTTCTTTGTTTTATCCGTCTACCCAGAGTGTCTGGTTTCTTTGAGGAGGTGGCAATGCAGACTGGAATTGATGTCCAGCGTCAACAGCTGCTCTACTTGGGCCATGAACTTCCACTAGAGGGCAGCATGAAGGTGGTCAACCTCCCTCACACTACAGCTGCAAGGCCTCTCATCCTGCTGAGTCACGGGACAGAAGCAAACGGCAGCTTACCCTTCAGGGAACGTACGACGCACAGACTTTAATTTGCAGTACTTATAATATTGTCTATGGCACAAATGACAGTACCATTTATACATTACTTTTGTGTCCATGTCCCATCTGTAGCAGAGGCGCCGATCATCCCAGCCAAGTTCGATGTCATGGCCGACTACAACTTCACCAAGGTAGCGCCTTTTGTCATTTATTCCATTGTTGCTACATGGAAAAAAAAATAATTAAACAAGTCATCACGTTCCATTTTATTAATGTCACTGCAGGTAATAGTTGGAGTGGTCCACCAGTATCTCCGGATAGTACAACTGCTGCATTTACACAGAGAGCTGCTGCTGGAGGGATATTACAGCTACATGTGAGGAGCACTCTTGTTCTTATTTTCACTTCACACTCAATCGTTCTACCACACGATCAAATTGGCTTTTGTTTTGTTCTGTCTTTTTTTTTTTTCTGTATTTCAGGATGCGGTTGCGCAGAGAATGTGGGGAAGCTATGCACAATATTGCGCAGATCAGCATTCGACTCAAGTCCTGCCTCGGCATACAACACAGGATATTCACTCTGTGAGTCTGCTTGCACATATGCAAAATAAAGGGAATTTTAAAAAAAATGCCCTGGTCCTAACTTTCTCCTCCTGTGTCTTTCGTATTACAAAGAGATCGCCACGCTTCAGAAAACTTGGGTGCAGCTGATAAGAGTGACAGGTTGCAGCAGGTAAGCGATGCCAGGAGGATTAGCCTTTGCTGAACTGTAAACGCGGAAGCGGGACATTCTGTTTAGCTTAAACTGGGTCACGGCAAATGATCTGAATAGTTTCCACTTAAAGAAAAGGAAATATGTTTAAGGTTCTATCCTATTTTTGATTTGGCTGGAAATTAATCTATTACTTAATAGGCCTTTCTTCTTTTGGTGCTTTTTTTTTTTTTAAATAAAAACGCATTGCGGAAATAGTGCATTGTGATACATTCAAGATATCACAATGTGCGGCTGCTGCTGTCGTCCTTGTAGGTCAATGAGCACCTGCCTGGATACGCTGCAGGCATTCGGGAATTTCAGAACCGCCTGGATCACTTGCAGATAGAGCAAGCCAAGCTTGCAGAGACGCTGAACAGTGACAGAAGGTACAAAGCAGGAAGTTCCCAGTTCATGGTGGTGTGACTTTTCACCTCTTGTCTCCCCCAGCTGTCAGAAAATGCAGATGCTCCTTCAAAAGATTGTGGCGATTCATCAGCTTTACCGTAAAGACAGACTCTCAGGCAGTATGTTTGCATCTTTTAACTTTACGTTCATGATTGTGTTGCCCGACCTAACTTTTTATTTTCTCCGCAGAATTGTTATATAATGATGAACAAATCCACAAGTTTGAAAAGTATGTCTCACACGTACACTGCTGCAATGGAATTTTATCGCATGACCTGATTATCATCGTCTTTAATAGAATCCACCTGTCCTCGCACATCAAGCGGGTTAAGTCTCTCGTCAGAGAAAACTGTGTGCTAAAATATAAGGATCTCTTGGACACCACTTCGACATGGAGCAGGTCAGATCCTGTTTGAAGCACAGAAACTTTGGCTCAGATTCATTTCTCTTTACAGTCCCTGTAAAGTGAAAAAAAGTGTTTATATTATTGTGGAGGGGAAACTCATTTGTGGGCCAAATGCGTAACTTGGTCGTGCTTTAGCCACGCCAAAAACAAATGGTGAAAAACAGTTTAATGCTGGATCTCCAAAATTGTGTTATTTCGTAGTTGTCAGTCTCGAAACAAATCTCTGAATGCACTTAAAGGGTCTTTAAGGAAGCAATAGAGTTAATATGTCCCTATTGTATCTCCAGAATTTTAATCGAGATTCAGAACCATCTTCAAGACTTCAGTTCCTTCTGCACAGGCATGTTGGCTGACCTTGAGATAACTGAGCAGCACCAAAACAAAGTGAGCTGGAGACTGTGGTTAATAGTCACTTTAAATGATGAAATCATGTTATGCATGAACAAAGTATTTTGTCATTGCAGAGGTTTATTATGGCCACACTGAAAAGATAAAAATTTAAAGGGGATGTCAACCCCCAAAAATTCTTAACAAGAATATGTTCTATTCGAAACACGACTAGTGGGCCATCATAATCCATATTCTTGCTTTGGAAATTTTGGGGTTGTCCTCCCCTTTAAGTGTTGAATACTGGCGGTGGTTAGATTAGAAACTAAATGCAAAAAATGACCCCAGTCTTTGTAGTTCTTTTGATTTTTTTCCCATAGGACCACCTCTTGTGCTATACGCTTAAATTGGAGCATTTGTGGAACGTAAAGTAAAACCTTATTAGTCCTCATTATGTTGCATGTTTACATTTCCCATGTGACTTTATTCTTAAGTGTGACTTGAATTTTGTAATGCTTTTACTTCATTATTTTTCAGTTATATATATAGATATATATATATTTTTTTACTTGTTTGAACGCAACATGTCGTCTGTCCACCTTAGACTCTGGACCGACTCTTGGTCACAATAGAGCCCAGCAGAGCAGGACAGCAGCAGCAGCAGCAGGAAATACCACTAAGGGATAAAGAGCAAATGGTGTCCAGGTTTGTTCGTGCGTGTGTGCAAAGGCGAATGGCAAACAGTTTGCATGCTGGCACGTCTTTCTTTGGTTCTAGGATGTACCACCTTAAGGAAGAAATGGAAATTCTGGTCCGGGAACTGCAGTGTAGCAACACCATTATTGAGAGGTCGGTAAAACGACTTAAGTGTTCATGAACAGATTGATTTCGTAATACTTATTTTATTTTTCTGCAGTCTGGAAGCAGTGAACTCCGCGGTGGCTGTGAGGCCGAGCTTGGGCCGGCCCGCCACACTGTGACAGGCGCCTTGTTTTAATTGCCTGGTGAACACTTGCTGGATGGCCGCTGTGACGTTATCAAAGACTGCCTGCTGCAAGAGGGAGCTGATGACGGCAGATTGCGAACCAATTAAGAGATAAGATTCACAGTTGGGGGACAGAACAACACTGAGGGATTCATTTGGTGTGTGCCATTTGCCAGCGGGCACTTCAATGCAAACCTCATTAATGAATTTTATCCGTCCAACCATCAATTTTCTATACTGCTGATCCCGTTCAAAGTCATGAGTAGGAATTCTATCCCGACTGCCAGCCCTAGATTGGTCATTTAGACATCCTTACATGCCTTACTGAAGAAGCGGAAGTATTCCGTCTCACTGTCAAACGCTGTTTTGTGGACTTCAGGCACACGCCGTGATTAAATCAATCAAAGTCCCTCTCAGTCACAGTTGGTTCAATTTAAAAATACTTTTCTCGTGTGACCCCCGTGTTGTGGTTTTCATGGAGCAAGTTATTAGCTATTGTTTTGGCATTATCTGCACAAGAAAAACACAATAGTCCTGACTCAGAAAGGGGAAATTCTATTTTTTTTTTTTTTTTATAGTTCAGCTGCTTCAAATTTGCATGGCTGAGTGCACCCTATTAAAACATTTGTCATATATCTAGCTTTTATTCAGTTTTGTTGTGGGGACTAATTCTGTGCAATACAATAAGAAAAGTGAAAGCAAGTACATATTTAATGCCCCCTCACGTTTCCAGGAACAACGCCTCTGTGAAGGTGACTCATTATGTGCTGAAATGTTAAGTTTAATGTGCCTCTGTTTTGTGCAGCCAAAAGGTCTGAGTTTCACTCTTAGTCTGTGGATATTTAAATGTCCTTTTTTGTTTGTGAGTTCAAGTCTGCTTATACATGGGGGAAATTATGGGATACCAGCCGTATGTAGGTTATGTATCTGCTGCAGTCAGTACTCCTGCTTCATATTCTAATATTAGTCTACTTAATAGACTATATCGTAGGTTGACCAAAAAATAAAACACATGCCCAATTTGACAAGGAGTTGAAATTACAGATGTTTTCAAGTGTAGGGGACAAATTGAGCTTGCAGTAAAAATGATTAAAGAGCCGTAAGGAAGAAACGACTATTGAGAAAATATTTGCACTTAACTTCCCACCATGCAGGCACATGCGCACACAGACATCATGATAAATCTACTGATACACAGACAGAGGGCAGTCAAACAAATACCATGTCAATATGCATTTGGGATTTTTTTTTCTTTTAGAGTGAAAGAGTGCAGCAATGCATACAATTATAGAACATGAACACCTTTTACCTGAAGAGTCATGTTTTGGATGGAACCATATTGATTACAGGCTCCTTGTAATGGTAATAAAGAGTATTATCATTTTGATAATAAATCAGGAAATCATGTTTTCTGTTGCCAGTTTTTTTTTTTTATTTTGTGTGATGATTGGGTTTAATTTAAAGTACATTTTCGTTCAATAATCCTAATTCAAGAATTTATTGTGCAAAAATAAATGCTGTATTTGAACATTCTTACGTCACCATGGTCCCTCTACCAGGTGTAGTTAATTATTGAAAACTATTTACAAGACACTAGTAGCATACGAAATACACTCATGGTGTCACAGTTTCTTTTGTTCTTGCTTACTCTTGTGATAAACCCATTGAATACGTTTGGGGAACGAAAAGAGGTCTTTCTTTGGTCGAGTTATTATTTAACAATCTGCTGAGTATTCAACAATGAGAACTTATGTTGGAGTTGAGAATTCGAGCGCGTCCTCGTCGCTTTCGAGGGGGCGCGCGCGTAGGTTTCGAAGAACGAGCGGGCTCGTGACGTCACGACGACACGCTGGTGTCAGGCGCGAGTTGAGTCAACATTCGAGTCACGGAGGGAGCACAACACGGCGGACACATTAAGCACTTAGCAGCCGTGATGGCTTCTGCGAGTGTGGTGGGCCAACACCCGGCCCAGCACAGGCTGGACTCGGAACCGCTGCTCCGGGTCTTCAAACCGGCGGCCGGCAGGAAAAAAATCACCCTTCCGAGGAAGTCTTCTTGGGAGAAAATGATGTTGAGAAGATGCGGCTCGGTCACGGCTCAGAATCAAGCCGGTACGTGTCATTTGCCTGCAGGACCAGCGGGCGACACGGCGGTCGCCGGTGGGTCCCGAGGAGCCTCGTCTGCCCCCGCTTCGCCACGTAGCCCGGACAGGACCAGGCAGCAGGGCGTCGTGCGCTTCGACTGGCTCTCCCCGACCGGGAGAGACGCTCTGGACCGCAACGCAGAGGCTGGGTTCCGGTGTGCTCCCGTCGATGTCACGAACAGCACGCCGCATGCTGCGCGGCACCGGCATGTTCTACACAACGGACGTGAGCATACCACTAAAGACGTCGGACACCAAAGCTTATTTAGCTCGGTGCCCTCCCGGGACGACAGCGGGGGTCTTCCTCTGGAGCGTCTCACGCAGGGCAGGACCGGAGTGGTGAGGTTGGCCCGCACCGAGCCTCCCCGCAGAGAGGCCTGGGCCATCTTCCCGTCAGGATCGGACCTCCGGCTGACGGCTGACAAGGGTTCGGGACACCGGTTCGAAGCCAAGGCCGTTACGCAGGACTGGTGTGACGCTTGCAGTCGTCAGATCACCGCACAGGCTCTCGAGTGTCTAAGTGAGTACTATGGTCTCTGGGTGTGTGTCACCAGTACTTCTAGTTGCATGTGGTTGTCTACTAGTGCACAGTTTTGCCTCACTACTACAACATACTTGTGAGGACAAACAGCGTACTTACGAGTAGTGAGGACCAAGTGGATACAAGGACAATGTATTCTCTGACAGTTTACCATGGTAAGCCAAAAGTGGCACTAGTAGTGGAAAAAACAACTAACACTATAATGTACAGTCATCGTTCTACTAGTGCACTGAATTGTCTTATTAATGAGGACAAATTGTGTCCTAGTGCATAGCATAGACCTCTGGATACATATCAAGGGGTTCAAATGTAAAAAAGTCTCACACTATTAGCATGCCCATATTTGTTCTACTAGTGCACCAATTTGGCTTTCAAATGAAGACAAAAAACGTGCAGTAGTACCCAGACCTTAAGCACAGGTCATCAAGGGTGTTGAAAAATTAGCCAGAAAATTATTCACAAAATGCTTAAAAAGAGAAAATATGTGTTATGTTTTCAAAAATCGGGGCACATGTGTTTTTTTTTTCCTTTGTTTTTGTTTTTGACCAATCTGTAGTGCTCTTTGACAATGTGCCATTTTGTGGGACTCCTGAAAAGTGATGATTTTGGAGGTGCACGGATTCGGCCCGACGCCAGCGATATACTAGTAGGCATTTTAAAGTCCTTAAATGTTGCACCACTTATCCATGTTCAATGTGTCTACTATATTCAAGTGCAGTTGCAGCCTCCGATCTCAGGAAGAGAGTACAAGTAGTCAGTTGTTGTTTTGCTAGTTGACATTTTACTCAGCGGATGCTGCCAACATTTACCCATGGAAAGCTCATTATCTTGTCCTTCCAGCTTTGCCTCCTTGTTCTCGCTCCGGGATTTATTGCTGTTGTTGAAAGAGAAAGAGAGGGAAAATGGGGGTTTTGTTTTGTCATCTTGAGTGATGTGTTGCCTTTTTGCATTCCAGAAACAACCGATTTTTAAATGGAGACTATTTATTTGCAGTCTGCTGAGCATGTTGGAAAGGTTCTGCTGGGGTCACATGGTTACTGCTGACATCACAAACACCTGCATTGGATCGGTCAGGCTAATTGGGTCACAGTGGCTCTAAGTCTTTGGACGGACTTCTTTGGTGGGAATGTACGCAAGCAGTGTGTTATAATTATATAATAACAATAATAGATTTAACAACTCATGTTTCTGGCTGGCTGCGTTTGGTAAAGATTTTTCTTTTGATTTCCAGGGGACAGTTGTAGATAAAGGATGTGATGACAAAAAGTAGTGCAAGATGTGAGTCAAAAGTGCTGCAATGTAGAAGCCTAGCGAGAGGGTCCGCAGCACTGCGGGTCTGTCTGATTTAATGTTCCATCAGCGAGTGGCTGCCCAGTCAAGCGAGTGCAGAGATTACTGTCGGTCTTGAGTTTCGTCGGAACACACACTTAAAAAAAAAAAAAAATTCTCTTTAGTTTTTTTTTTTTTTTAATCCTTAACTGCTGACCCTAAGAATAAACGGTCCACTCAGCACCATTTTTTTTTTCACAAAACATCAAAGGCGGATGTGCAGCCATACGGGGTAACATAAATGTCGGCATTTATTGACCAAAAATAGAAACTGCCCATGCGTGCACACATGATCTACTTTCAACTACACCCATTAAATGACAGGGATCGAGTCGGCAGTTCTTGCAACCGAATCA
The DNA here is from genome assembly GCF_059441095.1 of Idiotropiscis lumnitzeri. Taxonomy (NCBI): domain Eukaryota; kingdom Metazoa; phylum Chordata; class Actinopteri; order Syngnathiformes; family Syngnathidae; genus Idiotropiscis; species Idiotropiscis lumnitzeri. The sequence continues at coordinate 7,656,259 of NC_142401.1, forward strand.
TTTTTCAAGTCTTTGTTTTTGTCGTCTCCTTCACTCGGTCTACGTGTATTCCTTTCGCACACTTCATCGTCCCTGTGATGCTGCATGTTTGTTTTCTCATTGTTCTCTGGCACTTCACGAAGAATCGATGGCCTTTCTGAAGTCAGAACCTTGTTTTGAACATGAGGTTCTGCTGTATCTGAAAAGGCAGGGAGGGAACGGGGGGGGGATTGGCAGCCACTTTAATCCCTGCGATGTGTCTCCTGCCTGGGATTATGTCTGATGGATGGAGAGACGGAGATTACAGGCATGGCAGACGAGTCAGATGTCACGTTTGGATTTAATTAAGACTTTGGGTCGTTTGTGGCACCATTTAGCACCTGTAAATCTTAATTAGGTATTCCTACAGTGACCGTACGACCACCGTAAACATTTTCCCAGAATGTTTGTTTATAAATCAAATTCCTCCCGTCGGCCACTCAATTATCCATTCTGTTCATAAACAAAAAAGTAACCCACTTGTAATAGATGGCCATGATTGTGTTCATTTGTATCCTCCTGACTCTCCCATGAACCTTTTAGTTGTTACGCTGGCCCACAAGGTGAATGCCCTGGTAAGCAAATCCCCTTGAACTGATTGTTAAAACGCACAATGACCTGCAGCGTGCAAATGTTGACACTCGTTCACCAGCCCTCATATTGTGGTATGGATGGAGGGTCAAACAATGTGTGGAATTCTTGCCTGACTACTTCTGTCACGTAAACCACCCCTTCAGGGTACCGGCAGAGATAAAATGGCTGGCTGAGACATTGTGGAAGCGCTAACCTCAATTTTTGAAGCAAAACACTCACAAAGAATAGAAATAGAAATGAACTGCCGCCATGATATGCTTTTTTTTTTTTTTTAAACTACAGAGGAAAAGTTATAGTTAACATCCTTAATCACAAAAGTGTACAAAAATATTAACTACACTGATAAAACTGTTCTGTCTTTTTAAACCAGCCATGGGCAAACTATGGCCCGGGGGCCACACACAGCCCGTTAAACATTTTAATCCGGCCCGCCAAACTTGGAAAAAAATTAAATGAACAAACCTTGTCAATGTTTTATTTTCTAAATACTCTGGTGACTGATATTTTGTTGTCTTTTGTTCATTTTCATTTAAAATTAAATGTTTTTTTTTTTTTTCTCAGATGATGTGAGGTTACCAAAACACTCCATCCATCTGCACCTGGTCCGGCCCTTCGGTCAAATTTGAGAACCCATTGTGGCTCGCCAATCAAAAATTTTGCCCACCCCTGTTTTAAACCATTGCCATTTGATAGTACCTGTAGCAAAAAAGTCTAAGAAAATATGTGAACAATTGCTATGGAGACCGGAAATTATACTTATTGAATTGTGTAACATTTCTGACAGTGTGCTCTTCACACGACAACGGAACTTATACTGAGGTACTTAGTAGTAATCTTCATTTTTCAACCCATCTCTTCTTTGGACTTTCCTGGTTCACACAGTGCAGGCCGTGTTTCGGTCGAGCCTCTCATCTGTTCCACATTGGTTCCCCACAATGCGCCATTCACAGTGGAAGAAACCTCCAAAAGAAGTTTGTGTTCGATGGCCCACAAACGTCTTGTCCAAATGCAACTCTGCCAGTCATGTGATGAATGTCCTTTTTGAAAAACATTCTGCCTGAGCTGACAAGTCCACATTTGGGAAGAAACCACTGAAAATAGAAGAAACACCATCGTCCTTCAACTGACTCCATTTAACATGTTTATGGTTCATGTGTTCACTGTCAGCTCGCCCCCTCCCCCCCGGGCCTACGCCCACCCCCCTCTTCCAATAGACAGTACATGGGAAGAGTTTGCATCATGCAGGGGAGTTTTGATTAACGATTGTAATGTCAAGTTGAGGTCAGGCGATGAGAGATATGTTATAATCAGAAAGACCTTGTTGCCACCATGCACTGCCCGCGGCGAAGACGTTCAGGCGTTCTATATTTAGATTGCCCTTGGTGGTTGTATAGTGGGACGGCAGAAGGACAAAGCAAAGGCACTCCTTAGAAAATTCTACCTTTAAGGCTTTGTGATGATAATAAACAGGTGAAAATAACAGATGGTGGATATTTTAACGCTGTCATTCCCAACCACTCTGCCGTATTTGTGTGATGTGAGAAATGATCCAATTTACTTTACTGCGTAAGTAAATTTGTGAGACTTTCAGTATATATTTCGTGACATTTTTCTTTGCTATGTGTGCCGTGAGATTTTTCTAGTGGAACGTACTGGTATGTGCCTTGACCCAAGAAAGGTTGAAAACTTCTGCTCTAAACCTTACTCTAAATCAGGGGTGTGCAAATATTTTGATTGGTGGGCCACAATGGGTTCTAAAATTTGACAGAGGGGCCGGACCCGGAGCAGATGGGATGGAATGTTTTGGTAACCTCACCTCATCGGAGAGAAAAAAAAACCATTTAATTTTAAATGAAAGTGAACAAAAGCATGACAACAATATATATGTCTTTTAAAAACCACAGTACATTAACAAGGTTTATTCATTTAATTTGTTTTCAAGTTCGATGGGCCGAATTAAAACATTTAATGGACCACATGTGGCCCCCGGGCCGTAGTTTGCCCACGCCTGCTCTAAATGTACAGGCAACATTTTAAGTATCCTACTCTCTGTCATTTTCCCCTCAAAATGTTGGTCACATGGTCTGAGATTTTATTGCACAGAAAGATTGATTTATGTTGCAGATATTCAGCAAGGTGAATTAATGGTTGGCACATCTGCCTGAAAGTTCTGAAGTTCAGGGGTGGTTTTCATGTCCTTCCCGCGCTTGAACTTGCCCATAGATGTCAATGAGAGTGTGAATGGTTATCTGTCTATATTTTTCTTCTCCACCTCTCACTCATCGTCAGCCGGCATAGAATGGAGCGCACCTGTGCTGCTAAGGATGAATTCATAATAGATGGTCGTATAGAAAAAGGGTGGATATGTGCAGCTCGTTTGTTAATTGCCAGAAAGACTCTAAAAAGCAGCGAGAGAAAGTCTTGATGAATCATGGCAATTCTTGTAAAAATGAGCATGAAGAAAGAAGGAGAAAAGAGAGATGGTCTGTACCGAGCAATGACGCTGATATCGCATGTGGGGGTCTCTGTCTCTTTAAGTCAGCTGCACAGCACTGCAGAGTGTGGGTGCTGCAGTACAGACCGGCAGAGGGCTAAGAGAAGCGTTGTGCTCACAGGAATCGGACCATGGAAGGAAAAGTAGCACCTCAGGGCTCGGAGGCCCGAGGAAAGTGAGAGGCAAGAGAGCATTCGAGGGGTGAGGAGTACCGGCGGAGGGGTGGCAGAGCGAGCGCAGAAGGGGATCTTTATTCGAAGCGTGGCACCGGTGGCAGAGTGGCTGCGCTGGGATGGCAGAGGGGGGCCATGGGCGGGCTGGCGTTGGGGCAGCCCTCTGGTGGACAAGGGCAGGCGGGGGCAGCAGAGAAGGGCCAGCGAGGGTTACGGGACGATGCCCTCCAGATGGTGCCACCATGCTCCGTCCATGGCACAGGTAGCACCTGGGCAAGACGGAGCGGCGCGGGAGACGGCGGTGGAGGGCAGGTCCAGGAATGTAGAAGGTGTCACGGTGGGCAGAACGTTCTTTGGTCAGGCGTCTCTTCGTCTGGACGAGGTGCGGGGGGACTCGGAGAGGGAAGTCAGCAACGCCTGCTTCGGGCAGGTGTCGCGCCGCCTCGGGCGACTTTTGAAGAGGCTGCCCAAGTCCCGATCGTGGAGTGACGGCTTGAGGATCCTTCGGAGATCAGCCTCTAATGGCTCGCTGCTTCCCAACTCAGGTATGACGACAAGATTGTCGCTCGGGCAGAACCAGACAAAAACTGAGAGTTCAACCTGTGCATGGGCGATGGTCCGCGTTGTAGTGTTGAAAAGACAGATCGGTATTTTGTCACCCAAAGGGGAGAACTGATGAGTGGACACTTTTCGTCTGTGTGGCTGTGGGCCAAAATATTTGCTGTGCGTGTATAGATCAATCTGTGGACTGTGGACATTGCAACCGCTCTGTCTCTATCTGCTCACTTTTTGCGCACCATCATGTGTGCACAGCAATGCACAAAGGGTACACACGTGCCGACATCAGCAGAATTGTCCAGTAAACAGATTACTACTCACAGATTTGCAATCAACACACGAATGCTAAATATATCCGGAAAATCCAATTAAATATTGTATTTCATATCTATAGCAGGATGCTTGTGTGGCATTGATTGGTTTCCAAATCCCGCTCAACTAATAATGTAGCATAGAACAGCAGATTGATGAATGCTTGAAGTAACTCAAGCACAAAGTGGGACCAGCATTTAAAAAAAAAAAAAAAAAAAAAATGCTGGCCGCTGCAGTTTTATTGATTGGCTTCCACTGCAGGAGACTAACAGCTCAAGTTAACAAAACAAAATGTTTTTGAGGATCCCCCCCCCCCCCCTCCCCTCCCACGCCCTACTGTGCAAAGCAAACGGGCCTCACCGAAGTGATGTCACGCTGCATCCACAAAAGGCTTCAGAAAGAGGATCAATATCACAAGCTACCGCAGGAAGATAATGGATATTTTTAGATGGCGCTCCCAGTAAGGAAACCCAGTTAATCCTCGCTCCCTCCTTCTTTGCTATCCTCTAATTATCTTCTGTCACACACAATCTTGCTTGGTCCTACTTGAGGGAAATTCTCTAAAATGCTACGATTGAAGTTTCAGTGGTCAGGCATCATGACTTGGCAGAATTATCTGCTGGGTTGCCACGGCGATGGCTCAGTTACCATCATTTGAACTGCGTTTAATAAACAAATTAGAATTTTTTTTTCAAAAGTACCGCTAGGTTGATGCCACTAAAATAAAATGCTGTTTTAGGCAAAGTGGCTTGCTTTGAAGCTAACGTGACATAGTTGCCAAACCGTGTAATTATAAGGATGGTGTCGCCGCACGATGCACTGGCCTACATGAATTTCCCCGTGGACTTCCCATCTGTAACACAGATAACTGGTTGAAAAGATTGTGTCGACCCCTTGGGGAGCTGAGACGAGTCGAATCTGTTTTTATCTCCGCCATTTGCCAGTGGGTCTGAGTTTGAGCTTTGCTTTAATGTGTAGGGATAAGCTAATTTAGCATTAGCTTGATACGCTAACCTTTAAACCTTAACCTGATGCTATCCTTTGGCATACCTTAGTTTTATTTTGCCAAAAGTTGTAAAGCGTACCGAAATAACTCCAAATATATGGGCCACACTACTGTTGGGCAACAAATCGCAATAGTGCTAGATTGCGATCTGTACTCCGGATGAGCTGAACTGACTGGTAAAAACTGTACTTTTGCGTCCTACCGTTAGCATGAAAGCGCAAATATTTCCAGCGTTGTTTTTCAAGGCCATTTAAATCAGCAACTTGAATGGTTGAGATTCAAAATTTGACTTTTTTTTTTTAATCATTTTAACTGTCCCCTCTAGTTTTCTTACTTTTAGGAGCCATTTATTGTTTGTCCCTGACAACAGAGGACAAAAAGTATTGTTTAGGCAACATGTAGAGCAGGTGTGGGCAAACTACGGCCCCGCAGGTGTGGGCAAACTACGGCCCCGGGGCCCACATATGGCCCATTAAACCTTTTAATCCAGACCGCCGAGCTTGAAAAAAATGAAATGAATAAATCTTGTTAATGTTTTATTTTCTAAATCCTGTGGTGTGTCAAAGACATATATTTTGTTCTCATGCTTTTGTTCACTTTCATTTCAAATTAAATGTATTTTTTTTCTCGGGTTACAAAACACACTGGTCCGGCCGGCTCCTCTGTCAAATTTTAGAACCCCTTTTGGCCCGCCAATCAAAAAGTTTGTTCACCCCTGCTTTTAGAGGATTAAAACAGAAGTGTGAAAGTAGGTCTGGAATAGGAAAAAACAGTGGGATCGTTTCAAGTGTTCAGTGTGGGTGAGTGCCTCGCAACTAAAACAACAGTGCTGTCATGTTTGTGTTACATGAATAATGTACGTATGTTGTAACTTTGTGTAAATGTACTTTACCGCAGTAGTTACATAGGCGGGGTTTTACACCCTCAAAAGTTGGGCGGGAAAGTGGATCACGTGTTTTTAAGTGACATTTTTTCATAAACTACATTATTACACTCATTGTTGGTGAACTAAATAATTCGTGACCCATTCATGAGCTGCATTGTCTCAATTTAACAACAAACCAAATACGCTGCAGTCTCCATGAGCTTACTCAGCACCGGAGCTTCTCATTATTGCACCGTCTGAATTTACACCGTGAAACTAAGCACAAACGTAATAGTGTGATGGCTGCCTCCGTGAAAAGCACCACTTTGAGCCTTCAGCTGCACCCGGTTTGCAGCTCAGCCAGAAAAAAAAATCCTTCCCCAAACAAACACAATTAAATTCTCCTCTTGTTTGTTCGGTGAAGCCTGCATCTGGTGCCAGACATATGGCGGCGTTGACTCGGAGGAAGATGATACCGTCTCGGAAGTCAAATATATAATGTTGCGGCCACCCCACGCTTAGTCGCTAAGTGCATCGGTTTAATTCCTTGCGATATCGCGACGAATGGGTTGCATTAGCTGCGCCTAGAATATGGATAGCTCTTCTAAATGAGCTATGATAGGATGATGGGATCAGACTGGCTAAAAGATGCTCTTAATTCCCACATAAGACCCCTTTTGGGGTCATTAGAGACCGTGTTAATAGCATCGCTCCTGATTTAGATTTGCCTAACCTCGGATTTGCTCCTCCCTCCTCACCGAGATATGGTGAAACAACAATGCGATTGATATCTGGTGCCATACAGACATCCTCCGTGACCCCGAGAACCAGGCTAATCTCCATCTTTCCCCTCCTGTCTCTGTCCCACACCTACTGTCTGTACTGTTTAAACACACACACACACACACACACACACGCACACACGCCAACTCAACTCAACCAACTCTTTCCGTCCCTGCTTCTTAAACACGCTATCTCATATTACGGAAGGTTTGGCCGATGGGAAAACATTCCGACTGCTCAGGCTTCCAAAGAACTATAAGAGCGGAGAGTTTGCGAAACCAGAGCTGTGCATGTCTTGAAAGGTTTCACTTAGCAGGCCTCCGTAGAGACAAGTTGAGTTCAGTTGACACACATACGAAGTGTATTATAAACTCAAGTGCAGGACTGGATGGTCACACAGGTACCACGTTCAATAATACCCTGCAAAAGTTAGCCTTGTTTTACGGATATTTCTACAGCATAGACAAAGTAAAGCAGCAAATAGTAGGATGAGATTATGTTTTTGTTTTTTTGTACAAAGACGATGCAGGACACACAGGAACAATGGATTCATTCCATTTTGGCACAAGACTGGATTTCTACCGGTGTTCCTCATGGTTGTGTTCTAGGGCCTCATTTGGTCGTAATCTACTTTCTTTGCTTCATCAATATTCTTCGTAAATTCAAAACCAGTGAATCAAATTCTTTTGCACTTCTTGAGACAGTGGTACAAATGGCATCCTCTGGCTTTCGTCCTCAATAATATTGTTTTTCAGGTCTCGCAAACATAATGTCTGTGTACTTCCATTTTGAGGACAGCAGTCCCCTTAATCCTTTCCCTCGCACCACCCACAATCCCCGTTCCCTCCTTTGTCACATCCAGAGTCGATTATGGAAATTGTTTGCCTCATGCGCTCCGGTGCAAAGCATTTCATTTTTTTTAAATTATTTTAGTTTATTTTCTTTTTCTGAATCTTGCATGAGAGTGAGCAATTCTCCCATGAGTCATAATCACTTTCTGTCACTTCATCATTAAAGTTGTTTCAAGATTTTTTTTTTAAAATGCCACCAACAATAACATTTTTCTGGAAACAAAATAAATTACGGATATGAAATGTGATTTTTTTTTTTTTTTTTGCGGTTTAGAGATTTGAATCAATATTAAGTTGTGCAGAAAAGTGTTCAGGAAGACGAGTTTGAGGTATGCATGGGGCATTATGTAACATGGAAGTCATATTGTGTTAATGTATGGTGCATTGATTTTATTATTTCGCTTCTTTGATATGGCTGAGTAAAGTACATAACGACATCAAATTGTTACTGTGGTTGTTAGTGCAGCTGTTTCGGTGAAATCATTCGATTGCGCAACGGTCTTATTTTACTATGTTGTTTTTCTCCCATTTTACACTTACCATCTACAACACACACTTCTCTCTGTCTGGAGGCAGTGTCAGTTTAGAAGTAGTCGGACTGGAATGATGGGATGAGGATGATGGGATCAGCCGAGGTTAGTAGTTAGTATAATATCGCAACACATAACATTACACAAAGTTGTCATGACCCATCCATACTGGATATCCCTCATAATTAATTTGTTGTAACAACAACAACAAAAAACTAAGACCAACATGTTGATGATTAAAAACAGAGCAAATAAAAAGTGACAGTTATTGGAATTCCTAAACAGTCTTCTAAGTCAGCCTGTTTTAGCTTGACAACCTTGAAACTGCCGCTCGAAAATCTGTAAAATTGCAGGAAAACTCCACCAAAATAAAATCCACCCTGAAACAGTGACATCATGAAAAGATGATTGCAAAAACAAAAAGAAGTGCACTTGAAAGTGAAACTTGACTCCGGTGTCGTTGAGCAGAACTGGTCTTTTCTCGTCTTAATGTCAGGTTTCTTTGTTTGCGTAACAACAGAACTTTCCCCCATAATCCCCTCCGAGTTCTCACACGATTCAAAAGCAACAAACACATTGTCAGACATGTCAACTGGGAACAAACAATTGTCAACATGCCTCACTGACCTTTACAGACATGTGGGTCCATTAACGCTCACAAAGGCTGAACTACACCCTACGCGTACACACACACAACAAAAAAGGATCAACTTAAAAGTGTGTACCTTTTATCTTGTCATAGTACGAGTTTGATAAAGATGTTTTGGATTGCAATTTCAGAGCGGTTAACCCTCAAATGTATCTGCACGACTCCCGTGGCTTTATCTTAGCGGCGTGGGAATAATGTGATTGTTTGGTGAACCGTGACATGCTGGTAGACGCATTATCGTCCCGCTGTGGGCATGTCACAAAGGAAAATGCTTCTGGTGTTTTCCTCAAACAGTAAGACAGTTAAAGGCTCCTCCCAAGGTTGTGGTTTAAGCTAGCCAACACTAACCTTCACGTTTGGGAGTGAAAGCTACCGCACCAATTTCTGAGTCTGTTTTCGGTTGTTGTTTGCCACAGGGGGGCAGCAAGGAATGTTGTAAATAGGGGAAGTGGGGGGGGTGGGGGGTCCTTGGTTTACAGCTAACTTCTGTGGTTACTATTTTTCATGTGATTGTTTTAAATTTTGGCAGCACGCCGGTTAGCACGTCTGCCTGGTTTGAATCTCAATGTTGTTTTTCTCCAGGTACTCAGACTTCTTCCAAAAACTTGCATTTGAGATGAATTGAAAACTCTAAATAAGTGGTTTTGAAATTTTTTACACCAAGGACCACCTAAGAAAATCCTGAGCACTCCAAGTAGTACCGAGGCCATTAAAAGTCTGCTTCAAAAACGATGATGAGAGATTTTATTCTTTAATCCATTGTCACTTTGTACACACTTTAAACACTGCACTTAACAATAATATTTTTATTTTTTTTTAAATAAAGATTAATTCAATTTACTTCAGCTATCCATCCATTCATTATCCGAAACGCTATCCTCACGAGGGTAGCAGACTTGCTCGAGTCTATCCCAGCTGTCTTCGGTCAGTATAAGTTAAAGAAAATATTATATAAATGTAATAAATGTATAAAAAAAAAAATTGTTCAAATTAAAAGTTTAATTCAACTGAACTGTACGTAACACATTTTAAATTCACTTAGGTGATTCTTTCACATGCCACTAGAGGGGGCCGGTAATCTCCGCATTTAGTGTGAATGATTGCCAGCTCAGGGTCTACCTCACCTTTCGACCAAAGTCACATGGGATAGACTCCAACTCACCTGTGACCCTGATGAGGAAAAGCAAAAAGCATTATAGAAAATATCTATAATTCTAATTCAACGGTTTTGTGATAGACTACGTCACGGTCTGACTCGCGTACCAATTTGGTTTATATCGCCGTCGTAAGAGCAGAACTCATCATAAACTGAGGACCACCTGCGCAAGAATTCGCGTGTATAGCTAAAAAATGTTTCATTTGAAAAGAAGTTCCAGCCTGATGTGACTTCCAAACGATACCTGTAAATGATCTCATGCTGAATGACAGTGCCTAATGGAAGCAGGAAAGGAGTTCCTCTCTTCCTTTCCCTCTTCGCGTTTCCTTTCTCTGCTGCCTTTCTGCAGTGACCCCCAAACAGAGGTGAACGCAACACAATCGCTTATCCGAGCACTCGCCTTGCCCCGCCGGCACTTCCCTGTTGTCTGTCAGCAAGACGCTGCATCCCTGAGCCGTCACACCCTGTTCTCCATCACATAGCGACTCTTCGCGCACTTGTCATTGTGTACTCTGCGTGAACCCGTCTCTACTTACGCAGTACAACGCAACAACGCCCAAAAGGTTGTACAATTCGGAAAACATTCATTTTCATGAAAATAAAAAATGTAGCCTGCGGTGTCATCTTCCAATCTAAATCACATTTTTACCAAATTGTGACAAGGGGCGTGTTCATTTTCTCGACTGCAGCTGTGGGGAGAAGTCCATTAGGGGCACTTGGAGGCCTTTAATTAACAAATTTGTTGAATAGGTCAAATTACAGATGTTCAATACCCCCTTTTTCCAGACTGATATCATTACAAGTATTCACTCTTTGAACACTCCCCCGATACTGAGAATCGATACTTCTTTTACTTTTATCACAATGACAAGAAAATGAACAAAGACTTTTCTTGATGACGCAGATGATGATTCACCGATGTGTCAAAGTGCCGCAGTATAGTGCCCAGAAGGATTTACTGGATCTCTTTTTTGCCTTAATCATCGGCAGCATTCAAGAGTACCCGATACCTTAAAATAAGGCTGTTGCCCCCATTCTGATACCTGGTTCCGGCACTCACACCCATCCCTGTCATAAAAAAAGGACAATTATGGAGAAATGCCGAGAACATTAACGTGAATGCACAGCTGAGAGACTGCTTCCATGCTTTGGTGCTGCTGTTGTGGTTAGCAACAGAGTTCAAATGCGTTAAATGTCCTTGTGAACCATAGTCTTATCCAAGTTATTATTTTTTTTCTCTTAGCCACCAAATAATTGTTGCAAAACATATTTTGGAGGAATGGCCTCTATTTGACAAAGTATCACCCGACAATGAGCGCAGATAAGCTTGTTGTCATGGTTACAGAGCTGATGCAGCGCTCTCCCTGACTGTGCCAGACCCTTACACTCTTCAATCACAAAAGCTGTGCTCGTAAACATTTTTAAAAGTGACCCCTAACTGCATCTGTTGCCTGCAGTTTATCTCGTGAGTCTCCTGAACTTGGATTTTTTTTTTTTAAAAGATTAGGAATGAGCGTTGCCTCCAAGCTGCAGTCTTATCTTTGTCTGTGTGCTTTTAAAATTCATTTTTTTTGCATTTGCGTGGACTGCGTGACCAAAGGCAAAGACATGAGCTGTGTGGCTCCGAGTTTGTGCAAAGCTTCTGGCCACAACAAATTTATTTTGGGGAAGTTTTAGGAGCAGAATGTAAATCCATTCCTTTTCTTTTTTTTGCCAAGCAGTAAAAGACAGTTAACAGTGCCAGTGCTGCTATTCCGGTACCTTGTGTATGTAAGTGGATTGTCAGTATTCGAGTGTGTGGTTTACATGACATGGTCCATGCATGTCTCAAGACAATGTGGTCAGTTTGGAGCATTAGTTTTATTTATTCAGCTGCATTTGTTCTCTGTTAAAAAAAAAAAAAAAGGGAAAAAATTATATTGCTGTGCTACAAATGTGTGTGCGTGTGTTTATTTTTAATAGTTTTCATCATGCACGCGACTTTAGGTGTGAATTTGAATTTTCGCCACTAGATTGCGCTGTTGTTCTTCTTTAAAGACGCTTTGCGTCTGTGCATGGGTTCTCAAAAATGTTTACAAAATATGCATTTGAATACAGACTTGAACATGTTGACTGTACACAGATAATTACAAACATTTTTTCAACATTTATTTAAAAATAAAAATAAAGTTAAGTGATCTATTTTCTTGCATTTTTTTTCCTTGCTACACCTAACCTGAAATTGCTACTTGTACAGTATATCGCTGTTGATCTGTATTGTGTTTTAGTTTGACTGGTGTGTTGGTTTTTTTTGCATTCATCAGACTGCACCTACACCTGCCATTTGGAGTGTGAGAGACAAATCCAGCTCGACTGCAACCAGAGGGTCCATAAACCTGAAGAAACTCCATTTCCCAGAAACCACTGCGCCACCGCTGAACACAAAGTAAGCGTTGTGATTAGTAAGTGCTGACGTATTGCATGTAGAATGACACAGGTGGCACATAATTGCTCAGTGCTTTCCTCAACATCTCTCACTTTACGTAAGCAACCTCTTCTTTCAAGCGCCTCCAATTGAAAACAAGAAGCACACTTAAACATGAACCAGACCATCATTACTGGCAACAATTGCAAATCAAGGATGATCTGGTGTCGTTATGTAAGTCACTTCCCCTAGGTACTTTTAAGTATTGTGTGCTAAGCATGCAAAGTGCTGCTGGCCTCCCAGCTGCAGTCACCCACACAGTTGTGGTTCAACACGTTCACACACACACACACACACACGCACACCCCCGCTCTTTGGTTCCACACAAACACACAGACCTCCAGCAGAATGTCCACAGATGAGACAAAATTAGAACGTTGGTCGCAAGCCAGGTAGTACTCCACTTTGAGAGAGTGTGAGCAAATCCACTCCTACTATCACGCTGACCCAAAAAATGTTTAAGATAAGGGAGGAAGTGACAAATGAAGGCTATTTTTTTTTTTTTTTTTTGGACGAATGTCACAACAATTATGGAATCCGTCTTTAGTTGTCTAAGCGGAACCACTGCTTAATGATTCAATTTAATGAGCTGAATCTACAGTTCACTGGAACTGCGGTGTAGAAAGAGAGACGGCATTTTATTTCCCCGCAGTCTACTTTACTCTGTCATTTGCTCTACTTTATGGCTCGGACTCAGAGTGCGTGTTGGTTTCAGGCCTCCCTCAATTGTCTGTCGGTCAATAGAAAAGGATTGTCTACGGTCTCATTACTGTAGTGCAATTATTTATGTGTATACACGTGGATGTGAGGGCTTACCCTTTGTTTGTGTTGGTGTGTGTTTGTGTATGGGATATTTGTATTTGATTGATTTTCTGTCGAAGAAATATCAATATGAGAAAGAAATCCCTGGATCTGTTTACATCGCGCAGATAATTTACCTTCAATAATGACCGCAGCCGACATACATGAAGTATGTTGGGCTTAGTGTGACCTATTTGTGTTATGATTCTTAGACAGTGAGGACTCTGATATGACTGATCACCTTCCCTGTGAGGACTCACGTCACCATGGGGACCTATAACATAATTAAATAGAATTTTTAAAAAATGTGAAAAGTTTTCCTCACATTTGTTTTTTGTTCAGTTCTATGGACCTTGAGCTGATCCTTGTTGTGTGTGCACCTTGACCACATGGGGGCAATGTAACACAGACAGAAGGATATACTACATATAACTGGTCAAAAGTCCTCAGTAAACCGAAGTAATTTTTGTGGTAATTCACAGAGGATAAATAATCATTATATTATTTGTGTGCTCCACCATTTGCGTTCAAGTATCTGCTTAAATGGGCTTTAGTGTAGATTGCCACATTTTTAACCCGCTAACCTCCATCCAGTTGAGAAAAACCCCATCTGAAAGAGTCGACTGGTAAATCATCACCTGAGTAGAATTTAACCATGAATTACACACATAGAAAATACATGCGCATAAATTCAATGGCAGGAGTCTTTGGGGAATTGGAGCTTTTCGGCACACAGGCTCATTGGCAGTTAGAAGGCAGGTTAAAGGGTCAGTGTGGGGTTAGAGGTCAGTTTAATCTCCACCCTGAGTAATCATTCACTAGATGGTGATTTCATTTTTAGCACCACACATCAACTCTCCATACATAAACCGTTGGTGACAACATCCAAGCCCTAATATTACATTTTCTTTGCATTATGCTTTATGCCCAACAACCAAAAATTAAAGGGGAGGTCAACCCCCCAAAAAATTACTCATATAATGTTCTACGAGCCTTCACTTGACTAAACATGGCATTCCGATCAACATTGTGTTTGCAGAATATGAGTTAAGCAGCAAAATCCACCCGGTTTTAGGCATCTCTGGGTGGCCATTTTGTCACTTCTGTCGCCTGAAAATGACATCACAGTCGCTCAGGGCTCAGGTAATAACCAATCACGGCTCACCTAATTTCTGAAGCTGAACCGTGATTTGGTCGTGAACTCGGCCCTGAGCAACTGTGATGTCATTTTCAGTCGACAGAAGTGAAAACGGGTGGATTGTCCTGCCTCACTCATATCCGGCAAATGCAAAATTTGTTTCGACTAGTGACCTGCAGAGAATATATTTTTGAAAAAAAAAAAAAAAAAAAGTGTTGACTTCCCCTTTAAGGAGCACAATTCAGACGTGTTTATTCATCTCCAGGGACATCCATTTTGCCATCGACTAAAATAATGACATCACAGTCACGTGACCAAACCCAGAAAAAGGGTGATCTTAAATAGTGCTGCTGGATGGCTGTGGAACAACTCGTAACTCCTTGCAGCTAACATTCAAGCAATATTCCTGAAAGTTGTATAATTGCACTATAATCATCCATCCAATCATTTTCTATCCATTTGCCATTTTTCATGTGAGCTGGAACCACATCCCAGCTACCTTTTTCACGAGAAGCGAGTTCCACCTACAAGCATAACCGCCTTCCTCTGTGGTCTGACTGTCTACGCATCTTCCTGTCCTTGCACTTCAGTTGAGGTTCGCAATATGTAAAACAGTCGCTCACTCGTCAACATTTCCCTCTCTCACGCTCAGTTAGAGGAAGTGATGTTACACTGCAGAGCAAAAGAGAGCGAGCGAAAGCAGGGGGAGGGTGCTTTCTTTCAGACTGATAACCACAGATGGTCGAGCGAGGCTGCACAACAGAGTGAGTGAGGAGAGGGGGGTGCAGAGAAAGAGGAGGCGAGGGAGGCATCACTCTCTTGTCTTGCCTTGCCGAAGAAGAGAACGTAACGCATCATTGCTACACAACGTAGATCTGACGCTCTCCAAACTGGATACACTCTCCCCCCCCCCTCCATATAAACGTCAGCATCACTCAGATGATTCCTGAGAAGACAACGCACGTTGGTGACTGTGAGATTGCAAGTGTAGCAAGTACCTGTCAGGCGGGTGAACTCGACACCCGACTGTAAAGTGACTCCAGGACAACCAGGGGACCAGGTGATCTCTTGCTGTGCGTTTAGCGTATGTGGTGCCAGAGCAACAAACACCCGGGGAGGAAGTGACACTTCTATGCGGCATCCCGGATTTTCTGGTCTCCCCCCTTGCAATCGCCGTCACAGGTGGGATTTCAAACACTCTGACGGATAGTCAGGCGAAAAGCAGAACTTTTGTCGCGCTGTGCCGAACTTCTCCATGACTGTCAACACGGAGCCGACCCCGTCCATGACCAGCAGTAACAGCATGAGTAGCGGATACTGCAGCCTGGACGATGAGAACGAAGACTTCGCTTTCTTCACGGCCAAGACGTCGTTCTTCCGCAAACCCAAGCATTCCGTTCAGGTACGAAAACTTTTGTGGGTCGCCGCGGCGCCAAGCAGATGAGTCGCGGCTGCTTTTTTTTTTTTCTTTTTGTTCAGCTTTCATTTGGGTGAGAAACTTGAGGGGGAGATAAGCAGAAGTTTGAGGAGGAAGTGGTTAGGACACTGTGGCAGCCTCTTGCTGCATGGATGTACGGCAAGTCATACATTATTTAGCAACATTGATCACGTCAGCCTTGTCCATCAAGCCTTGGTGCCTCGTAACGCTGCATCCATCATAGGAGGACACACACAAATCTTAACAGTGGAGCGTGTATGTGGTGTGAAAGCCACAACATGTATAAAGATAAAGATGTCCTTTATTAGTCCCACAATGGGGAAATTTGAAAATTTTTAACTGAGTTAATGATGTACACCTCCTCAGTGCGTGGGAGAGGTTTCCGTAGAAACAAAGCTGATACTCTAGCACTTGAGTGTTCGTGTGTGTGCGTGTGTGCGTGTCGGCCACTGCATAACTGTAGCAAGTCATTTTTTGTCGTTACCATGGCAACTGTTTTTTTTTTTTTTTTTATCAGCCTAGCCACACATAAACATATTTGCTTGTGGCAACATTGTGCATGTAATTGCTCTGGATAGAGCACTGACCTCACCTCAACACCAACTTGAATATTAGATAGGATCCTCCTGACTACATGATGTCGTGACACTTAATTGCATTGTTGTGTGATAAATGAAGTGACAATCTCTGCCAGTGGTCTGGCATTTTCTCAGTGGTGATTCTGTTTTCCTGGTTTTGGCTATAGTTTCGCTCTTTTCAAAGGTACTGAAAACAGGATCATATAACTGCCGATACCGTATGTCTGTACGCGTTCCTAAAAGTGCTCCGATACAATGACAGCGATACATGTTTACCAGTCTGACATACAGTAGTGTTGTGTTACGCCACATAGAGTCTGTTCTTTTGTTAAGACCATTGTTGAAACACTGGAGTGATTTAAGTGTTTTTTGCCATCTAAAATCTCTATGCACACGCAGACATACACACACACACACACAACTCCCCCTTTTAAAGAAATCAATGAATTGATTAATTTTTCCCTTGGTCAGTCAAGGAAATTAAGGGTGCATTCTTTTAATCTCAAAAGACCCTAGTTCAGAGAAGAGCTCTATGATTCATTTCAGTGTGTTTCAGTTTGTACATTATACTTAAAACACAATTTCCCAAATGTGTTTGGGAGATTTTTTTTTTATTATCGGATTAAACACAAGTTGAATAGTTTTTGGCCATAATTCCAAAAGGTACTGCGGTGTAGCGCAAACGCAACACTGCTCATCATCAAAAGAACACCATGCCTACAGTGACGCATTTGTGTTGGCAGCAACATGCTTTGGGGCTGTATTTCTCATATAAAGGACAAATGAAAAGGCCAAAAACAACCAATAGAACAGCTGAATCTCATTTGGGAGTTAATCAGACTTGAGGTCATTTTAAATGGCGGCAGGTATGTCCTTCCCATCTTACACAAGTTTAAACCTGATTGGTTACTTCTGAACACTTCTGTAAGAGGGTGTGCACACTTCTGCAACAACGTCATTGCAATTGTTTATTTTTTCTTACACTTTACACGTCTTTTTCCAAAAAAGAAAATATGGAATTGTGCTAGTTATAAATCACACTAGTAATGGAAAAAAAAGATTTATCCTGATCTACTTTTTTTTGTATATCTCAAATCCTGCATTTACCACATAAAATGGGATTTGGTGACAAATGACAAAACAAAAGATAATTTGCAACTTCTTCAAATGTTGGTTCAGATTATCGACTAAAATGAAAAGAAAAAAAAAACAATTTAACAAAAAACATTAGGATTGCACTTTATTTACTTTTGTGGGCCACATAAAATGATGTGGCGGGCCAGATATGGCCCACGGGCCTTGAGTTTGACACCTGTGCTTTATGGGTTCCTCTGTGTACATTTCCACCAGACGACTGAAAAATAAAACACTGAAGCTCAACCGGTTTACCCCCCCGCACACCCCCACCCCCACACACACACACAGACACGCACGCAGTCTGACCTTCTGTGTCTAATTTGGCCACGGTACAATCCCTAAATAATTGACCAGCTGTGTAGTCAGCATGTGCGGTCAGCATTGCCAATGCGCTTGAGACGTAATGCTGTTCAGGCTTAGCTTGACTGTGCTGCCAGCATCACTGTTGTCAGCTGGTGAGGCATGTTCTATCTCTCATAGCCTGAGGAGGATGCTTGTAAATGACATTATGGCACCCAACCATCGGAGGGTGTGTCTACTCTCTGCTGTACATCAACTCGATGCATGTCCTCTTTTCCATGGGTTTGAATATGAAAAGGCGATGATGCAAACGGATATGAGTGGCATCCTTTGAATCGAAGTACTCAGTGCGCAAGACGGTGATTGTGTTTGTTCCATGCGCACAACCCAATTTTATTTTTGACAGTCGGGATGGAATGATTTATAATGATCAATTGATAGATTTTTTTTAAATAAAAAATGTATGTACATCTTTTTAGCTGCTCTGCCCCAGAATCAAAAATGGTCCGGCCCAGTCATTTTACATCCTCTCATTGGGAGTTGTTTTAGCGGGTAAGCAGCGTACCGGATTTTTATTGTGCACTCGGAGTTAACCGTCCGTTAATGTTAGTGTTTGTGTGTGTGGCTTGACAGTAAAGGGCATTCATTGCTATCAAATGAATTCAGAAGTAAAAAATGGTGGGACAAATATACACGTATGGCACTGTCTTCCACATGGTTGGTTTTTATTTTTCACTTTTCATGACTGTGCAGTCCACTGAAAAGCACATCCCCATAACATATGCAGATATATTGCATTCTTTTGGTTATATTCTTTTTTAAACAGTTCAACCATGGAAAGGTTCTGTGCTCTTTCTATTCTGAATTAATTAAAAAAAAATGCATGAGCATGTGTATGAGATGAGATGTAAATTTTTAGGTGTTCATTTGTGTACTGTGAGCTATCGCGCA
Organism: Idiotropiscis lumnitzeri; assembly: GCF_059441095.1. NCBI lineage: Eukaryota > Metazoa > Chordata > Actinopteri > Syngnathiformes > Syngnathidae > Idiotropiscis > Idiotropiscis lumnitzeri. Next base: position 7,675,055 of record NC_142401.1, read on the forward strand.
GGTGTTGTGGTTAGCACTTCCTCTCTTTGCATTTGAGCTTTTTGGGATGCGTTATTAAAATATACACACAGTCGCACGTACACACGAATACAGAATTTTATTGGGAACCTTTCAAGTGTTGTGTGACCTCTCTTGTCTGGTCTCATCAAAATGAGGGCATCAACACATCCTCATGTCACCCTGAGGTTGTGAGTGTGTGTGTGTGCGTGTATGTGTGTATATGTTATGTAAGAGCTACGGGTCCGGTCATAAATCTCCAGTTCCTCAATCACGCACTATAAAATTGTACTGTATCGAAATTTTCTTTAGTATTCTTATTTTTTTTGTTGCATTCACATTTAAGTGAAAGTTATCAAGTAATTGTAGTAATCAATGAGAAATGAAAGTGGTGAATCTGATGACAATCAAAAAAAAAAAGTTAAATGTAAATAATGTAAAAAGGTGAAAATGTGGTGGGAGGGTCACACAACGTCAAAGCAAGTATTGTTTTGTAATCGCCACCGCTGGTATGCTGAGAGGGCCTGCCTGTGCCTCGGTTGCATTTTGAGGCTCACACAAACGCAGGAATTCCTGCGAGGTTCTTTTCAATGTGCTTGCCTTTGACGTGGGAGGACCTTAAGATACATATCATGCATACTCCTCAGATGCTTTTCTTAGCCCCACCCCCTCCCAATTGTTCTGTTCGTGCTACAATATTATGTAAGCAGCTCACAATAATCCTTCAAAGTAGCATAATATATATTCTTTATTTATTGTCAGGTGCTGCATTTGCAAAACCAAGAACTGGAACCTATAAGCGGGGTGCACCCTGAACTGGTTGCCAGCCAATCGCATGGCACACCATCACCTCACACTCACACATAGGGGCAATTTAGAGGGTCCAATCAACCTGCCATGCATGTTTTTGGAATGTGGAAGGAAACCGGAGTCCCTGCAGGAAACCCACGCAGGCACGGGGAGAATATGCAAAACTCACACAGGAAGACCAGAGCCGAAATCGAACCCACGACCTCTGCACCGTGAGGTCATCGTGCTAACACTAAGCAAAATGAGCTATGTTATGTGCCTCTATACATGTATGAGCTTTGCGTTGTGTTAATACAAAAGACTCTGAGCTGTCTATATACGTAGACATACACATTCACTCATGTGCAAATCATCTCTGTAGAAAAGAAACAAGAGATTCCAGCACACAACCTGAGGACTTCCCTTCTGAAGTAATTCCTGACCTGCATTTTTCTCTCACTCTTTCATGCAGTCTCTCGCTCTCTGCCCCAGATAATGCAAAAGAAAATGGGAAGGGGAAAAAATATATATATATATATCATAAGATAGAGAGGATGCTTCCTAGTGTACTATAAATAACCTAGTCGAACTGTGTTGCTAAGGCTGGCTCAGCAGCTTCTCTTTCATCATTCCTTACCCCTTACTCGCTCTCACCATCCCCTCCCAGCCACCTCCACCTCACCGCCTGCTTCTGCTGTCATTGCTGCTTCCATCGCACTCACCCTCCTCCTCGTCGTCATAATGTGTGAGAAACATGGCACGCCGTCAATAACCGGGTGCAGTGAAGCTGACCGAGTCATTTGCGCACTTCATTTGCAACATTTCCCTTTCCCCTTTTCAGCGGCAAAGCCGTTCACCCAGAAGAGCAGATTTAAATACATAATGTAAAAGTGTCACGCTGCGTCCGGATCAGATGCAAGGAAGCATATTGCTGCGTTTGTTCGGTAAAGATGTAGGACAGGAAATGTGTTAAGACGAAACCACTGAACGCAGCTACAAGATGAGTATGCTCTTAATGTATTTAAAACAGCCAAGCACAGTCAATTTCAATCACTTTGTTTTTGTGTGCGTGGAAAAACCCCCTTTTGCCTGCAATGAGTTCATGAAAGACGCTGGTGACTTTCTGAGGGAGGCACCGCCATCTTGTGGCCAAAATGAACACTGCATGATTGCTTGTCTTTTTTTGTGTGTCTATCAACAGAAGAGCGAAGCAAAGGAGGAAGAGGAGAGGGGTGTAAAAGATCTTCCAGAAGAAGAGGTGCGCACAAGGATAGAAGAATATAACTCCCGGGTGACAGAGAATGGCATGAAACTGGTGAGTTGTTATATTCACCTCTTTTTGAATTTACAAAAAAAAAATGGATACCTCAGAAAATGACACACTTTTGGTAACAACTCAACTCAGTTCACCTCGCAATAAGAAGCATTTTGGCAGATAAGACGAGTGGGAAAATCCTTCAAAAAGAGGATTTAAGATGTTTATTGCCACTTTCACGTCAATATAAATATAAAACCAAGACAATTACACGTTGTGTATTTAATACGGCCACAGAGTGGGGCTTTAGTCTACTAGCTTAATGCTAATGCACCTCGAGTTGAAAAATGTTCAACTCCTGAATAGTGTCGTGATGGCAGAGTAATTTCAGACGATAAATTGCAATACACCAACCAGCAGGATAAGCAGCAATTCTATTTCCTGGTTAGCCAAATATGGACTAGCTTGCATTTCAGCACCATTGTCACTGCGCTTGCTCCACTGTGTAAACCAAGAAAATCAAGTGCCATGTAAAAAGGTCTTTACTCTATCTTTATCAAATTGACCACATTTGGACATACAGTGTTCCCACCTCACAGTACGATTGACTTTTTTCTTCTTCTACTATAATCCATTATATTTTTCACTGTAATTTTTCTTTGCTGTCTTTCTGTGCTGAAGGCCTCAGACGGATCTTACACTGGTTTCATCAAAGTCCATCTGAGGCTCAGTCGACCTGTCACAGTGCCGGATCTGGAGTCGCTAGTCCCGGGAGGGCCCGATGGCCCACTGTCAGAGGGCCGAGACTGTGGGCAGGGTGAGGACAGAACCTCATTCTACCTTCCATGTGACTGCGTGAAACAATTGCACATCAGTTCCACAACAACTACAAGAGAGGTAATCCAGGGCTTGCTGAAGAAGTTCATGGTGTTGGACAACCCTCGCAAGTTTGCCTTGTACAGGCAAACGCATCGTGATGGACAAGGTGAGGAAGGAGTTAACGCTTGAAATTGTCACACAAACACACGATTGAATTCATTCCAAATGTTTAGGTTTTGTGTTTTTGTCAGATTTGTTCCAGAAACTTCCTCTGTGTGAGCGTCCCCTTCTCCTCAGACTGATAGCAGGACCTGACCCGGAGCAGCTCAGTTTTGTCCTCAAGGAAAACGAGACCGGAGAAGTGGAGGTGACAAAAGACATTATTTGTTGACAACAACTGTACTCCTGCCAAGTAACTTTGTTTTGTGGTTTTGCTTTTTCTTTGTGCAACTTTTATATCTTGGTGACAAACTAGACCCTGATAATGCCATGGCATAGGAATGGAGCACCGCTCCACTAATAACAAACAAAATGCATGATTAATTGATCATTTTATTATAAACTATGATCCCAAGACACTTAACTGAAATTTTAAATATCTCAACATCATAACCTTTAAAAATAGATTTCAGATTATTGGAGTTGGGAAAAAATGCACCTGGAGCACATGAATATGTTGCTTTCACAACTCGGAAAAATAATAATTGTCACGCAATAACAAAACCTGTGTTCTTTGTTAGATTGGGGTTTTTTTTAGTCGCCAGTCAGCAGAGAGAAAGCATTCAAGGGTGGCGGACTCTTTCCTATTATCCAGGGCATCTTAGGGTGTTACAGGAGTCTAAAAACTGCAATTTGCTGTGCTTTTCGTTAATAACTTAATGATGTGTGTTTTGTCATCAGTGGCACGCCTTCTCGGTCCCGGAGCTCCAAAACTTCCTGGTCATTCTGGACAAAGAGGAGGCTGAGCGCGTGCGAGCCGTGCAATCGAAATATACAATGTACAGACGCAAACTACAGAAAGCTCTACAGCACCACGACCCCTGACCCCTTCACCTGGTACCATGTGACCTTAAAGCAGGGAGAGATTTAACCCTTTCAACACTGTATGGCCACCCATCACCGCTCCGGAGACCCGTCATCCATTCAGACAGCTTGGAGGCGGAGCTGAGCTCATCCCCGCATGTACACACACACACACACACACGCACACACACACAGCCTTTCTCAGGACATATATACACACCCCCTCACCCCTCTCCCTTTGAGGAGCTCCAGGAGACCTTCGGGGTGTTTGGACTTTTGCAAGAACCCAGCCGGGATTGCAAAGTTGAATTGCATTTAAAGTGACCCTCTCCCCTTCTGCTACTGCTGCTATTGCAAAGTGTTACTTATGCATGAGTCTCTCAGCTCCCCGACATACCCGAACACCCATTTAGAATGATACATCGAACGCATGATTACCTTTGCGGAATCTCTTCAGAATGAAAGGACAATCATACCAAGTATGTTTTCTTTCCTTGAAATGTTGATGTGCAAGAATCAGGTGTTCATTTTGTTGCTTGAATAGAAGGCGGGGTGGACTTGTGAGGGAAGGAGGTGTGAGGAAGGTTCAGGGGCTGTCTTGTTGAACAAAGCTTTTAAAGCAAAGCTTTAAAAAGTCTAGTCAATCCCAGCATTCTGGATTTCTGCCTCAGCAAGTCAGTAACGGTGTGTAATAAGACCCAGCCTCCTTTTAGGTGACGAATGTCTAAGGTCCACCCGCAGTTGAAGCCATTTTGTGACTCAAAAACACGGTTTCTGTGCATTTCTTGATCATGTTTGAACCAAACTCAGAGGAACACATCCAGCGTGGTGATTTTAAAACTTGGGAAGGAATGCTTTTTCAATTTTAAAAGTGGCATGTACCCCGATTGGCCACAACATTAGGCAAAGAGGTCCACTTCAAGAGGTTTGATCGTCATTTTCAGAGAGCTAGTCAGAGTGCTGTTTATTGAACAAATATTTTCTATTATGGTCGTTATAATCAGAGCTGCGTCCAAGAACACATTATTGGCTCACAAGTGGTTATAAAAAAAGATGGCACTGGTTTGTCATTGAACTGAACAACCAGTTTGGTCTGACTCTGCTCACCTAATTTTGGGACTTAAAAAAAAGACAACTTAAGAAAACACTGTTGTCAGCAAAAAAAAAAAAAAAAAATGAACCACCGCAGTAGAGGGTGTGGACACTTTCTGCACTGCACCGTTCGCAGCTAAGGCGGAATGGAGCAACAACAAATTGGCATGTATTTAAACGTATCCTCAAATATCAGGGGTTGCGGTAGACCAAGCGCTAATTTCTCGGAGTGGAAAGGCATCCATGGAAATTGATCTGGCCCGTCAGTTTATCACTTCCATGCAGGTAACTTCCATGTGGATTAAAAAGTAAGAAAGTCAAAATCATCATAAAGGTTATGATGTGCCAATGATGGGTTTGTGATGCATACTATGTGATACCATGAGTAGACACTGGAAAATGATAAGTTTGTTGTTCTGATGAATTTTGGCATCATTGTGCGTGTGTGGCGATAATGTGAAAACTAGTCATTTTTTGTTTTTATACATATATACTGTATATATTATACTAACTTTGTTTCGCACATGCTCGTGGCCACGCATCAAAACGTGCAGTGTGCATGATCGCTATGAAGTTGCATAGAAGATAAATTTGACTTAAATTCTTTTTTTTTTTTTAATCAATTTCATTCAACCAAAGAATTTAATGAATTTTCACTTCATTCTATTCAGTTGTTTTTTAAAATAAATTATAAATGAGGCCACTTGTCCATTAGCAATTTGTTAGCCCAATACCATAGTTGCTTTGAAACATTTTCAGAAAACAAGAAAAAGAACAAATGTAACTAACGAGATGAAAAACTTAGCCTATTGGTATTTTCCTTATTGATGTGACAGTAATGTAAAAATGATTTGGGCAATTTTGCTATTACGCTAACAACAAGCTTCTCAGTGAACATCTTGTGTAATACGACGAGAACTGATCCCGCAGGCAGTGCCTTTCGTTTCCTGTGTCCTCGGTTAACTGTACAATGGATGGACAGTGTGTTGATGTACACGGGTGCCTCGGTGTTTGTATGCGTGCTTTTTTGGGGATGTGTGCAAATATTTGGTTTTCTTTGAGGTGGTGTGACATGCTATTTAATTTCTATACCATGCTGTTCTTCCCCTCATGTCATTCCAACAAACCATGTGTGAGAGTGTGTGACTGTTATTTATGTGAGGCGTTGTGCTTTTTTGGCAACTCATTTTGACTTGAAGTGTGTGATAATTATATCAATAGAGATGTACAGACTATCAGACTGAAATAATAAAGTTATTCCTTTATGGAAATCATCTTGATGTGTTTGTCATTTTCAGCGTGATTTTTTTTAGAGAGCAGTTATGTCACCTTTGCTCTCATGTTTCAGTTCTTGTGCAACACAGCTCGGCGTGTAAAGGCACATGTACACGTGAGCGAAAATATTACAAAACATTCCATCCGCACAAACGGTCTTCCCCGGAATGTTGCAAATAATACTAAATTAAACAAAAGGAAAAATAATTACAAATTTTGTATATAGTGTTCATATCCCTGTTATAAGCAAGTTTTTTTTTTTTTTTTTTATATTTTTTTTTGTAATTACAACTGAGTCTTTGGTCAAGCTACTTGGAGGGAAATAAAAGTCACATTTATCTGAGATTTCTACAAATATGAAGATGAAGAGGGATTTCACTATTGCAATTTGAACAACCCAAATCATACATCCAACCCCTCCAAAAGAATAGTCACCAGAAGATAAAATAGCGTAATCAGAAGAAAAATAAAGTCAGTAATCAGACATCCAATTTGAAAATTTTCATGACCCGATGAGATGAGTGGTAGGTGAGCTAAAGCTAATTTCGACTGGAAGGTGGGTAAACCTTGGACTGGTTTCAGTAATTACCTTCAACAAGAGGAATCGTGACATCGACACTCGTTTGTTGCGGTTGAGTGTCACGGTGGTCCTCCAGCGCAGTCCTGCACAAAAGCGACCAAAATGTCCACGCTTGAGAGGCATTAGCACTAACCGCTAGGCTAAAGGCCTAGCAAGGCAGCACCACTCTTAAGGCAGGGGTGAGATTTGACTAATTACTTCTAAGGCTGGCATACAAACATTACGTAGAGACCAAAGCTGCGACACTCGATGTAACGACAGTCAGCTCAGATCGCTGGAGTGTTATGCCCCACTTTGACCTGGTCTATTACGTTTAAGAGAAGCAACAGACAAAGGTTTATGGGCCAAACACTGGAAATGGGTCACTAAAATCAGAACTTAACTCATCATAATTTTTTATTTTGATTTTATTATCAACATTTGTTATTTAATATTTCTTGTCTTCAAGAACTGTCAGTCGCGGGGTGTCATTCCGTTCGGAATGAATTGCCTTTAAAATGTCTGCTTTGACCACATCGGCCACCGCAGAAGGTGATGACATCACAGTGTTCGCTTGGTGCTAATATATGCAAATATACAAGTTGCGATTTCATGTTCACAGGTCAACACTTACATGTGATGTGACGCAAACATTCCAAGCCTTTTTCTCAGGCGTTAAAAGACTCATTCTAGTTTCAAATGGCATTCAAATCAACAGGTGTTAGTGTCCATCACGGCTTGCGAGACCAAATACAGCCACAGGCCCTCCAAGCCCCCCCTGGTTGCACCTGGTCTCATCTCTTGGTGGCATGGTTGTAAAATGCAGAGAGGTCTGTGATTTAAGCATGCTACCTGATCCTCACGCTTACACCTTGACCTCTTGGGAAAAGAGCGCACATGTGTATCGATTATTAGACATTGTCACCCCAAGTCCACGGGCTAAGAATAAGCCGCATGGGCTTCAAGCTAGCTGGAGGGCATCGTGAAAGTGTGTCAATATGCTTATTTATGGCAGTGAATATAGGCAAGCGCCTTTTCTCACCTCTGAGAAAGAGCTTAGTTTAGCATCAGCGCCTGTCCAGCATGTATCACCATCTTAATTTAGCCTCAAGCCCTTCTCACGCCAGTCTGATCTCACCGTCTGTCCTCTGCGCCGCCACTCACTATATTGAGCCCTCTATACGTCGCCATAGCCTCACAAGTTCAAAACACACACTTGTATGTAAACGCAGTCCTACCTTACCCCACAAGACACTGCCCATCTGCTGAAGCGGCTCATGATTAATCAATTCATCATTTCTTTGTATTTATCACCTCAAATTATGTCATCAATTGTGTAACAAAGCCACGCAACGATGATGTGGCAGGTGATCCTTGCCATGCCGACCCCAAAGTCACTGCGGAGCGTCAGGCGGGTTGGGGACAGAGGGATGCTTTCATTTTAGTGGAGAAAATGCACTAAAATGAGAATCAAGCAAGGACAGATGAAAAAGACTCCAGGTAATATACTGAATACCCTGAAAGTAATTGGAAACATATGACAGGCAGGGAACAGACTGACACAGCGCAGCTAATGAGGACTGGAAACTGACTATACAGGTGATACTAGAATCTGAGTCTTTTTTTTTTTTTAATACATGCATTCTTGTGGTTGACATTTGCAGTGGTGTAGAACTGTCCTGTATTCTACTCAGAACTGTTTTTAGATAGTACAGTGCAGCAAACCACAGTCTCTAGTCATGAACATACAACTGTCGAAAATTGATTTTGCTCCGTTTGTGCAGGTGAACCTAATCATATGACTGGGCGCTATTATTTTATGTATTCAGTTTATAGCATTAATAAAGCCATGATGTATCGGAGTCAATTTGGAGATTCTAGCAATAACCAATAGACAGGAGACAGCTGCAGAGTTGAAATGTCGAGACTGTCTTTGGCAGTGACAAGAGAGGATAGCTGATAAGTCAGCACACTAGTTGTACGACTAGATCTCATAAGTACATTGATGCTTTTTCCACTACTAAATGACATTTAAGAACATTATAGGACAACTTTGGCGCACAAGTAGGACTAGTGAGGCAAAACTAGTCAGTGCTACGATTGTGGGTATTCATTGGGTCTAGTCGTGTTAATAGTGGAGCACAATAGTTTACTAGTATAGTTAAATTGCATACTAGTAGACCAAACATGACATTAATAGATAAAAACTACTAATAAGCCACAGTCATTCTACTAGTATGCTGAAGTTGTTCAACAACTGTGCCAAATTGTCATATTAGGGCCCAGAGGTGTGTCAGAAAAGATCCAGGACTGGTGTCACAAATGATGTATTACTTTAAAGTCCTTGTATTCTAATGCCTTTTCCCAACCTCTGCCACTCCTTCATACACTCCTGAAAAAAATCTTCCAGGATCCTCCGCAGGTCCATTGTCAGGGCCATCTTGATGTCGTCCATGTCTTCAAAACTGGTCCCCTGGTGACCTCCTTGAGCATGGGAAAGACTAGGGGGAGAAATCACACGGAGCCTGGTTGGGTGAGTCGAGAGGTTGCTCCAACACAACGTTGTTCTCAGCCTGGAACTGTCAGATGCTCAAAGTATTTTTCACGCACACCGAACAAAGCAAATGCTGCAGGTTCTCTATGTAGGCGTACTGGTAATGCTTGTAATTTGGGCTTGAAATGTATTTTTGTGACACCAGTACTGGAACTATTCAAACACAGCTTGTATATTGAATACATACTCAAAGGGCTATTCATTTATTTGTTTGCCTGTGAATATTCTCATTCATCCCGTCATTTGATTCTCAGGGTATTGAACTGCCTCTCAACAGTTCAAGTAACAAGGCTAGTTACAATAGCTCTAAACGAGGTTTTTGGTGTGAAAACGTAAGGATTTATGCTCCATATTTGAGGCACAGCCAAACTATGAAAGGCATTATTTGTTTGTAAATACAATACAATACAACTTTGCAAAACAAATACTCGTTAAGACGCCTTGCAAGAAGGCTACTCTCCATCAATAAAAGTCTTTGGGTGGAAACACCTTCATTAATATTCCATTCAGTTGTTATAAGGTTGTGCAACTTTCTCAAATCCAAAATAAATCGCGTGTTTGTTTATTTGCTGGACATCATTTTTTTAAAGTAAGAGATTTATTTTAAAGAGAAATATGGGCCTTCGCAGTTAATTGGCACAATAAAAGTCGGTTAATATTGCCTTGGTGGTGCATTGTTTCTCCACCAGGGGGCGCGCCTTCCTCCTTTCGAACTCGGACTCCACTCCACTCCAAGCCCCTCCCTCTCCCTTTGCCAATCTCCGCCTTGCCTTCTCGCTCACCCGGTCAGGACACTGAAGACGCCCATAGCAACAACGCGCCGCTGCGTCGAATTAGATACTCGCGCAGTCGAGCTGATGGATTAAACGCCGCTTCTTCGCCGCGCTGACTACAGGTGATCTGCGGCAAGGCCACGTTTCTAGCATGGGGCCAGAGCACCGCTTGCTAGCTTGTTTTGGATAGCCGCTTCGACGCGAGGGAGCCCCCCACCACTCCCGAAGCCGTCCCGACTCCCGACGGAGGACTCCTCGGAGTTGGGAGCGTCGCTAACCGCAAAGTCATCTTATCAAGACTAAAGACGGGAATGGTGCTCTGGAGCGAGTCGCTTGGCAGACAGAGAAAGGCGAGGGGCGCACGGAGAACACCGCCGAGCTGTTCCGTTTGGACTTAAAAGTGTTTTTCGGGAGAGGGAGCGGCTCCCCGACGGACGTGGTTTGTTTTGTGGCTAGCTGGCTAGCGAGCATAGGGAAACAACCCCCCCTCCCTTTTCTCCAGCGTCTCCCTGCTGATACCTCGGCTAACGTTAGCAGCGCACCCAATACACACTCAAGTGTGAGCAAAAACGGATTGCTGACTAACTTTTTAGCTCGAAAATACAACTCAGGATAGTTTTGGATCACTATACGCCAGATCAGAGCTTCGTTTAAAAGGCCATCTGCTCGTTTGGCCATGTAACTTTTTTTTAGGGTTTTCTGGGACTTTTCGTGACATCGAATGCTGGCATTACAAACTCATTTCAACCATGATGATCATAAGCAGAAAGCCAGAGGGCCCAATCGCAACAGGTAACCCCAACTGTGATGTGCCTTGCCTCGTTTTTTTTTCATTCACATAAATATATTTTGCCCGTAATGGCTATGAACGTTTATTTACTTCGCCGGGCTCAATTGTCACACTGTGGAACTTGGTGGGTAAGCAGGAGACTGATGTCTAAATTTCATGTAAATGCATGACCCCCCCCCCCCCTTTCTTAGAAATCCACCACGAGGCTTGTTTCCCAGTGTTTTGGGAAACCTTCCAGGAAAGGCTGATGTTTTTATTTGCCTTTTTATGCTTTCATTTTGCTCCCTGCACGAGGCCTCGCCTTGATAACACTAAAAAGAGTCAGCTTTTCCTCGATCACGTTTTGGCAGCATTGTGTGTTTGGACTTTAAGCTTTCACTCCCTCCCTTTGCAAAGACAGATTGAATGTTTGCTTCCGTCCAAACTTGCAAAGTCATATTTCCACACATGGTGTTTACAGTCCCGAGAGTTAAGGTGTCTATTACATATAGGTGGGAACTTATATCCAAATGTGGTCAAACACTTTATGACCCCCCCCCCCCTCAAAATAGATGGTACTATCGTTAGTCCCCATGGGTTTCTGTTATTAAATCATTTTTTTAAATAAATAATTGGCTTAGCAGTTTTGAAAATAGCTTGCTGTCTTTTGACGATGCAATGATACTAATTCAATAAACATGCGGTTTTATTTTGGGGGTTTTCCTGAAAAGTGAAGGTTTGTGAGATGTGAGGACCCCAATAGCAGCGATATGTGAAAGTGACTCACAATTTAGAATAGCAATTGCGATTTTTCCCAAAGACAAAATTACATTTTCAATTGTTATAATTAATCTTGCGTCATAAAACTCACACATCCAATTTTAGTTGGAATTTTTTTTATCCCAAACTATTTGCTGTTATTGTTTGTGATTAAACACAAAACTCACAATTTAGATACATGCTTTTTATTAGACAACAATGCCACATCACTGTTTTAATTGGGTAAAAAAAATGACCACAGCTAGCTAGGGGTACTACATTCTGTTTGAGACGAGGCACCTGTTTCTTCAAGTGCTTAACACACTTGACGATTGATGCGTGACATCTGTTATTTGTTTAGTAGGTTTGGTATTTTTGTTTACTTTGTTGCTGATAGTTTGCGTGCGTGTGTTTTGTGCTTGTCTAGTAATCACGCGCATGTTCTCAACTTTCCGCCACTGTTTAAGCATTTTTTTTTTTATTTGTTCATTTCCTCTATTTAGATTTTTAGGGTTTCACCCTCAAAACAGGCAGATTGTGTTTGAAAGTGCTGAGCCCCCACTGAGTGATTAGGACGTTTCCGAAGGCTAATGAGGGTCTGTGCTTGGCTAATATTGCGCATGGAGACCTAAAGCCCGTGTTTGCTGTGCAGTGCTGCGCAGGTCTAATGCGTGGGTATCCAGGCAGCAGGTCTAATCTAGGGACACAAGCTGTGACGCACCTGCCCGTGCTCAGAACACTCTCAAGGGCCAGTCACAGGGAACACTAGCTATTATTCTTGCAGCTAACCAAACATGTTGCCAGAGTAAATGTTCACAAACGACTTGAAGCCATCCCCAGAGTAGTGCAGCGGTAGAAAGTTGCCTAACAACCGTTGAGATGAACAGCCTGCTAGCGGGCTTTGTCATCTGAGAAACCACCTACAAGCTTAACTCATTCATACGTGCAGCTTGTATCATCTCAGATGAAGTGATGTGACCCCACGCACGCACTCGCCATTGAATGGCCTTGTGAGCTCTTTTTGGGAGCACACCTGACCTGGTCCATGCCGTACACGAGCAGGCTTGAATGGACAGATGGGTAGACGGAAAGATGCTGTCGTCACACGGGCATCTGTTACCCCCATTAGGCCAATAATACCACTTGCAGCGCTAGCAATCTGGGACCCTAAGCCCTACCTAAGCTGGTCAGGTCGCTGCCATGCTCTTGGGTACAATGTACCGCTCGCGATACATTCAATGAGTGGATTGTCACAGGAAATGTGGTTTCTCCAATTTGTTTTCACAACATTGTAGTTGATTGACAAGATAATCAATGGGATTTAGCGTTGGCCTTTATCCGCCGCCAAGATTAGATTACCCATTTTCATGCATCCTTGACTGCGTTATTGATTGGATCGTTTCCCTTGATCACGCTGCTGTTTGTTCGTTCCTCTTTGTTCCTTTAGCACGTCACGGTGATGGACTTTACGACTCGTACATGAGGACGGACCACATCCTCAAAGAGGACACAGACACCAGCAGTCCTTCTGGCCTGCCCCCCATGCCCAAACTCGCAGTAAGCAAACATACAAACAACCCAAATCCAAACAAAGCCTTATTTCCTGTGCTGTAGCAGCCCGTCTCCAGACATCCTGTTCCTCGGAGAGATGTAAGCTGTCCCATTAAAAAAAAAAACAAAAAAAAAAAACAACACCTTGTTTGTTTCTTGTCATCCCATTCACGTTACTCTGTTTAGCCTTTGCTGTTGCTTCACTTCCGCCGGTGTGATGTATTTTTTATGCCCCTCAGAGGCTTCACTCGGGGTGAACTAGATGTGTGTAAACATCATGAGCGGAACTGTTGACAATCCACGGTTCGATTTGTATCTCGGTTTTGTTCAGTACTAGTTGACACTTAGAAAAAAAGAAATAGGTCTTGTATAGTTAGGTTAAAATTAAAAGTGTATGTTCACGGCAGTATTATTAATTATTTAATAATTTTTTAAAAATTAATTTCTATCCATGAGAATGACAGTTGGCCACGATGGCCGACTTCGGATTGTTGTTTAGTGTAGAGGCCTTTAAACATCTTGTATGTCTGATAACATTTCATGAGCCTATTAGCATTTTTTCCCAAAGTCATTATTTGTAACTTATCACAATGTCTGTAAGAAATACCAAAGTGATTGCTAAAAAATTGTTTTTTCTTCCTCTGTGTGAATTCCGTTAAGCAGGCCATGGTTAACCGCAAGGTTGAATCCAGACAGCTGCACAAGTTTTTTTGTTTTCTTTATTTTCCTAAAATGTTAAAAAAAAATGACTGGGAATATTGCTAATGATTTGATGGATGATTTTCCACTTGGATACATTTCGTATCATTCACTAGCTATCAATATTTGCTGTAGATCCAAGTGGGCTACCTACTTTTTACTTTTGAATGCCGTCTGAATGGCCTCGTTGGCAGCAAATGTGCACACAATGAATGTCTAAAGCTTCTCATGCCAAAAGGGTGAAAATGGTGCAGTATAAAGTCTAAAGATTTATTGGACTTGAAAATGTGACCCACAAACAAAATCACTAATCAACAAACCCCCCCCCCTCCTCCTACCCCAACCCCGTTGCACTGTGCAGCATAATCCGCCATCAGTGGGCCTGCACAGGGGTTTGTACACGTTGTCTCTACCAGGGCCACTCGTCTTCTTTTGTATTTGCTGTCACGCTCGCCGAGGTAATATCCTCAATTGAATATAGCTGACAGGCGCGCGCCCCAGTTCCGTTTGTTGGAATGCACAGAGCTGCTCCGTTGAACGAGTAATAACCACATTTGTCATCGCTGGTCATTCTAAAATGTCGTAAACAAACTCGTGCGGAATTGTGGTTGTTGGGGTTGATGGTGCTGAGGACTGTCACGAACATTTGCTTTTGTTTTGTCGCGCTTAAGCTAGCTTGCATTGTGACAGGTTTCGTGTGTTTGCCCGCACGTGAAGAGTTGTGCAACTGCCAGCGCGCTTAGGCGTTTCTCTGACAGCAAAGAGATTAGCTCGTCTCCATCTGTCGTACTTTGCGCACAAGGATCTCCGTTATCGCCCTCGTTTTACAACGTGAACCTCTCCCGGTGATATTTCTTTCTAATTGCTTCCTCGTCAGATCAATAATCACTCACTGTTGGCGCGCCACACACTGATTTTCTTTTTTATGCTGGTACATTATTTGTGTCCTGTGGGTGAAAGGACTCAATCCATGACGTTGGCTGTACAGTTTTTGGGACAACAGCTGCAGAAGGCCGCGGCAAGGTCGGCCATTTGGCTTGCGCGTCATAAATTAAGACCATATTGCTGCACGTATGGAAAGCCACCCTGTGTTATATTGCTTCGCTGGAATGCGTGATCAAGTTCTGTAATCATGACTTGAGACTAATTACAACACAAAAATCACCCCCTCATTTCGTCTAATGTGCATTTTCTGGCGGTGTGGCTCTATCCTATTAAACCAGGGGCGGAGTACCTTTTTCTACCAGGAGCTATCCTCACATGCAATGATTGAAACGAAATTGAAATTGTTGCAAAATGAGTACACAACAAATAAAGTCAATTATTATTTAGTGTCATTAAAATCACGGGGGTGTACTTTATATGCACCTCAACTTGATTTGTAACTCAAGTGACCTTCTGTCTCATTGTGGATTTTTCACTTTCCACCAGTAAAAGAGTTTATAAGGACTGAATTCCAAGGGGTTGCTCAAACGAAACTGCTGGCAGGAAGAACTGATACTCCTCTTAACATTCAGTCTTTGTAATCATGAGAGACACTAAAACTATTCCAAACCGTCGTAGAATGTGAATGATTTGGTCCAGTGCATTCACTTCACATGAGAGATTGTGGAGAAGAGATTGGGTAAAACGTGTTGGATACATTTGTGCCGCAATGAAACGGGAGTTTGACGTTTTCTTTTGTAAAAGAGGCAGTGGGGTGGGGGTTCTGGTGTTGCCTACCGGACTGGATCTACATCCAGTCTTGCTGGTTTGACCTCCCACAGTACTTTCATGGCTGACAGTGCGCAACTTTCAATTTGGTTGTCAAAATGTATCCTGTGTAGAAAACACCCCGGCCACAGATCACAATTGACTGATTCATGAGGAAAAGTATGTGATTGGCTGATGAAAGCCTTTAATTGCTGATCAACAAAAACGATCACCTGCAGCTCAGAATTTGTAGCCTGCGGCTAACTAACCAGCCGGAGTGAAGAGCAGTGTAGTGTTTGTGCAGGTGCAGCTGCCGCGTGCAACTTTTATTGCAATTTCAGAGTGATGCTAAGTTGGCATCCTGCAACACATGTCCTGAAAAAAATGTTTCAAATTTTGAACATATTGACTTTGTGCCGGAGCCTATAGAGGACTGTATATTTACCTGAGGGGATGACCTATTTACCAAATTAACAATCAAATAATTTTACTCTTCGCTTATCACGATAATAATTGAGGGAAATTAACTGGTTAAAAATTAAATGGTACCAATTTGATGCCCGGGTTGGTGGAGCTCGTGAATGGAGGCTGACATCGGGGAAATCCTCTTTCTTGATGTATCCCGAGCTATACGCGGCGAAGCAGGTGGATCCAAGTCCGCAATTGTCGAGGGGGGGGGGGCTTCCAACTGACTCCTTTCCGCGACTTGCACACCTCCTTCTCCTCTGGTCAAGTGCACAATCTCCCTTCATTCAAGTGCACACTCGCTCACGTCATCAATCGGGATCGCGCGAGATATCCCGCGACCGACGAAATATGCGCCACACCAATATCAAAGGCAAACAGTATTAACAATACAGCAGAATGTCAAACGATGCACAATTATTAACCGTATGACTGTGTATATCATAAAACCGTAACAAAATAACATTCATTCAGAAAATATCCCCTTCTTAATCACAACTCAAAGGGATGATTCTATAAACATGCAAACCTTCAGCACAGACTTTAATATAACCTTGTATTTCCAGTGCACATTTAGTTGCAGCCTTGTTTACCTTCGAGTTTCACAAGCTTTGTCCGGCGCTTGCATGATGTAATGTAACGAAGAGTGGTTAGACCGCTCGATTTTTGTCTGGTTTTAAAGACTTATATTTTTCTGAGAATTGTGGTCTAATTCTGGAGTGCAGCTTAGAAGTTTGATTTCATCACTAACAGACAATAACGATACAGCAAGACACGGTGTGTCTCCGCAGCTCAACACTGCCTGACTGATCATTTTTTTTCCCACAATGCCCAAGATGAAAGACTTTTGTTGGACATAATATATGACACATAAAGAAAATGACATAAGTGACATAATCGCTGACAGATCTTAGCTGTTGACCCATACACTCCTGTTGGACGATTCTAATAGCCTCTTCTTCCTCTCCAGGCAGTCAGTAACAAGGGTGTGATGAGGAATCAGATAACCATACGAGAAGGCCAGCTGAAGGTCAAGTATCTGTACGAGGACTCCGCTAACAATCGCAAGATCAGTGCCATAACCACAGCCGCACCTCAAAACGGCGCGAACAGCGGTCAGACGTCTAGTAAACCGGCACCAACCACTACCTTGCCCAAGGATCACAGTGCTGACAGGTGGGAAAGAAACACACAAAAAGTGTTAATGTTTCAATCAAAACGAGAGGCTCTTTGTTCACCACCTGCCGTCTGCCCTGGTTTATCACAGCACCGAATCCAGTAAAGGCTCCAATGACAACGCTGTCTCTCAAGGGGTTGCCAATGGAGGGAACACGACCAAGCTGTGCGGCCCCCTCACGCCAGAACAGGCCGTGAGACTGTACCGGACTCAACTGACCAGCCTTGAGCAGACGGAAATCCACTCCTACTCGGACGTCTATTTCGTGGGACCCAACGCCAAGAAGAAGCCCGCCGTCACTGGGGGCAGCAATAATTGCGGCTATGACGACGAGCAAGGCGGTTACATCAACGTTCCCCACGACCACTTGGCTTACCGCTACGAGTTTCTCAAGGTAAGGCTAAGATGATGTTCGAAGGCTGTTGTTAACCTCAAATGGTTGTTATCGTAAGATAAGATGGTTATGAAACAGTGCCAAAGTGAACAGGAAAAATAAACAGATGACCGGCATTTGGCAAATATGCCAGCTATTCACCGCCTTTGCCAGACAGCTTACCTGCTTTTGTTATAGACTCTTATTCGAGGTTGTTTGGTGGATTGGATGATTCAAATAACAGTGACAAGGCGATTTATACAATTTCTCATTTCAACAAGTGGTCAGGAGGCTCTATAGCTTGTGGAAGAAAACACTACAAGGTGGTCACCAGCCAGGTCACAACTGCTGTTGGATGACATTCTGTCACAAGTCAGCCAATGTGGTTGGAAGCAGCATTGTTACAACCAAGAAAAAAAATGGAGCAAATTATTTTTGGGAGGCCGGTTATGTGCAGCAGTAAATCAAGCCTCATTCGTCCGCCTCATTTTTGCTGTCCTCAGATTATTGGCAAAGGCAGCTTCGGTCAGGTGGCCAAAGTCTACGACCACAAACTGCAGCAGCACCTGGCTCTAAAGATGGTCCGCAACGAGAAGCGTTTCCACCGCCAGGCGCAGGAGGAGATCCGCATCCTGGAGCACCTGCGCAAGCAGGACCGCAGCGGCACCATGAATGTGGTGCACATGCTGGAACATTTCACCTTCCGCAACCACATTTGCATGACCTTCGAGCTGCTCAGCATGAACCTCTACGAGCTGATCAAGCGCAACAAGTTCCAGGGCTTCAGCTTGCCTCTGGTCAGGAAGTTTGCACACTCGATCCTGCAGTGCCTGGAAGCCCTGAGCAGGCTCCGAATCATCCACTGTGACCTCAAGCCTGAGAACATTCTGCTCAAACAGCAGGGACGCAGCGGCATCAAGGTATTGAAGCACACCCGCATCACGCGGCCGACGAGCAACTGTTTTCTTCCTCACTCGCTCACTGGCTTCTCTCTTCTCTCACCAGGTGATAGACTTTGGCTCCAGCTGCTTCGAGCACCAGCGCGTGTACACGTACATTCAGTCTCGCTTCTATCGAGCTCCCGAGGTGATCTTTGGCGCTCGCTACGGCCTGCCTATCGACATGTGGAGCTTCGGCTGCATCCTGGCCGAGCTGCTGACGGGCTACCCGCTTTTCCCCGGCGAGGACGAGGGCGACCAATTAGCCTGTGTCATGGAACTGCTGGGCATGCCTCCTCAGAAGGTTCTGGAGCAGGCCAAAAGAGTAAAGACCTTTATCAACTCCAAGGGCCACCCCCGCTACTGCGGAGCCAACACTCTGCCCACAGGGGCAACCGTGCTGACGGCGTCTCGCTCCCGCCGCGGTAAGTTGAGAGGCCCCCCGGCTAGCAAGGAGTGGAGCGCTGCGCTCAAAGGTTGCGAGGACGCCACCTTTATTGACTTCATCAAGAAGTGTTTGGACTGGGACCCCTCATCTCGTATGACCCCCAGCCAGGCCCTCCGACACCCTTGGCTCTATCGCCGGCTGCCCAAATCGCTGCCTGGAGCCGAGAGGAGCCAAGGGGCCCCCACCAAGCGGCTCCCTGATCACCACAGCACCTCTTTCCCCTCCATCATGGCCAAGGGAGGGTCTGTCCTCGGTACCGCCGCGACTAACAACAAACTGAGGAGCAACATGTTGGGAGATTCAGGAGAGGCCATATCTATTCGCACGGTCCTACCCAAACTTGTTACTTAGAGAAAGAGAGAGAGTCCCACTCGTCTCCTCTCTCGTGCCTCCCCTTCCTCCTCCTCTGCACTTCTCAGGAGGAGTCCGCATGCAGGAGGAAGTGGAGTCTAGGTTTTAAAATGGTCGCTTATCCATGTATTTTATTTTTATTTTTTTTAACTGAGCGGTGTCGACACCCCAGTTCTGGCTTTTTGATATTAGCTGAGCAAATGAGAGACTGCACAAGAAAAAGAGAAGAAAAACTCAAATTTTTATACAAAGGATTTCCTCGGGCGGCTGTGCAGTTTCTATACAGTCGTTGATTTAGATCATGCTTTGTACAAACGTGTGACTGTTTCCAATGTGAATTTGTTCCCACGCGAGTGTTTTTAGTTGGCCACACTCAAATGCCTCACTCTTAATTATTGAACACTCTAAGGAGTTAAAAGGGCTACACACTCCCTACTTAGCTCACTGGTAGCAGACAAAGCTTTACTCAGCCAACGGTCGTAGAAAAGAGCACACTGACACATTCAGCCGACACTTTGACACACTTTTGGCGACAGCATCATGTAGTTTCTGCAGTAGCCTCTTCTAATTGACCCCTCTACCCAATCCCTGGTGCTAGCATGTCAACTCGATATGTGACATTAGTGTGTGCGTGAACACGTTGGCTTGGTGGTGAGACATGAAGTGTGATCTACATGTATTTAAAGCCCCGTCGTCCAGAAGGCTGATGACGGCAGAAGCTCCACTTGTCACCAAAGTGTCATGCATGCCCTCACTTTGCTTCCTCAGTTCTTGATAATATTTCATCCCTGCCCCTTTCTATACAGTCATGCTTTTGGACCACTAAAATAATCTTGCTTCTAACCCGTGTAATGATGATTCATGTCTCCGACGTTGGTGGGGGTGGAATATATATTTAAAAAAAAAAACAAACATCTTACATGTTACAGAATGTGCTAATTATGAGCCGTTTTCTTTTGAGAGGGACCTGTAGCAAAGCTGGCCCTCTGTGGTACCGATTTGAAGGCATGTTTCTCAGGGAGACATACTTGATACAATCCTTGCACTGGTCCCCAACCATGAGGCTAAGAGCCGTGCAGACGGAATGAAAAAAATACTGATCATCAGATTCAGAAGTTTTGTTAATATTCAATCAAAAAAAAAAAAGAAATTTCTTTAAAAGGGGGAACAAGCCCAATACTGAGAAAGGAGAACTTAATTCACTCTGTGACACAAAAAAATCAAATCTCCCTCTTGGCTTAGAACTCCCATTAATTTAAACTATATCCCGCCTAAATCAATCCTCATCCGTCAAAATGCCCTTAACATAAAAGCAATCGGAGGTGCAAAAAGAAAAAATGGTTTGGGACGGCTGCAATAAAAGCTTGCATACAGTATATTTGTGTTGCTGTGATGCAGCGGAGCCGCAAACGAGGCCTGGCCTGCATGCTCTCCAATCTGACCTAGATTCGCTCCCCCCACGCTCTTCTCGTCATGTAGGCCAGGGTACCTCGTCAACCCATTAATATATATATTGAATTATGGTGCTGTCCAGTCACACACACACACGTACACTTACTCAAAAAAGTTGTCAGGTGCATGTTGTATGGACCACACTGCTCAAAGACTTCTCTATCTCATCCCTTGTTTTCTTAGTAAAACTGTCAGGGATTTCTACTCCATTGTTGTTGTTTTTTTTTTTTTTTAATAGAAGTGGTTTCTATTTCGTGTCACTCCCAAAATGTCAAGAGGAAGTATAATCCAAACACGGATTACGAAGACGAAAAAAAAAAACGTATGCCGTCATGTTGTACTCGTGGTGTGTGGTATAGTAGCAGGATGTTTGGTGTTCCAGCATGAGATCACAATCTTGAGAAGTTACTGCTGAGTGATGACCGGAAGAGAAATGTAAAGTAACCAAATGAAGTTGTCATCTTTTTCTAAGGAAAATAAAAGAAAAATGATTATTAATGGAGTGCCACTTGATTGATTTGGATAACTGCAAATGTTAACACCCCCAAAGTGTTAACCACCATCCGAACATATCGGATGGGGGTAAACACTTTGGGGGTGTTAACATTTGCAGTTATAAGGCAAATTGAGCTATTAAGTCACACCAGCACACCACATGAGACAGCAGGGCAAAAACCCTCCTGTAGGACCCTTACTTGCTCTTTTGCACTACCAGAGCTCTAAAAATTGGCCACTCAACTTCCAAAACTGTCAGAAACAGACTCCATGAGGGCTCAACGCCCACAAGTGGGGCCTGCGCTTCACAGCCAGACTGCTACTGAGAGTTCACAGTAAGCACATGTAACAGACGTGAGAGAGTCTCCAGATAATGTGGAGAACATTCGACGTCCATCTGGAGGACGGCGACCGCCTCGGGAAAGGCTTGTCTGCTAAAATAGATCCTTTGGAGGGCCTCGCAGATCTCGCCATGCTGGCCCCGAGGTACCTCAAATCCACTTTGGTCGCGAGATGAGATGAGATGATGTTGGATCATATGCTGACTCAATGAGCCCGAGTTTCCCTCTGGTTTAACCCAAACCTATTTTTTTTTTTCAGGTCATTTGACACCTTGGTTAATGTTTCCAATGGTGCTAGCGGACTATTTTGAATAAGGTCTGAAGCAGAGAAGGTTATGGAATCATCAGTGCCCTTGACTCGGTACAACGCATCATTCATTCCCTCGTCTCCAATTACTAAAAAGGGATTTTTATGTAGTGGACTATAAAGTTCACTCAACAGTCAAATTGAGTTTGTTTTCAAACACAACTTGGGCGTTTAATTTCATCACTGTTGTCACATAAATTACCACGCGGACTGGGTGACCTTTCATTATATTATACCAATTAAAAAAAAAAAGAATTCAAAACTGTTTACGTCAAATATATATACATACACAGTTATCTTCAAATATGTTTGAATTATTAAAATAATACTCGCCAATCCCACGTCAATCAAAACTGACCATAATTTTGCAGAATGTTGCTGCGGTTTCTTGTATCGCCTGTCCAAGTACACTTAATGTTGGGCCCGATGAGTGCGCCAGTGTACACTCAACTCTGCGCCTGCCAAAAAACAAGTCACAAGTGATGACTCACTGTCATGCACTTCACGTGCTTCTGAGGAAGTAAACAAAACAAAAAAACAGACTGAGTCCAAAATCCCCCCGAAGGCCGCATTTTTGACAACATTTTTCTGTCACGCACTCCTGGAAATTTAGGATTGGGGAAAAATTAATTCAGAGCTGCCAGGCCTGGTGAGCACGGAGATGTTCTTCTTGGCGAGGAACTGTCAGATGCTCAGACCCAACCCCAATACACAACTGTCACCTCTTCTTGCGCACTGAATGAAGCAAACGGTGTAAGATCTCTTTGTAGACATGCTGATTGATCAGCTGTAGTTTGTAGTTTGGTTTTAAAATATATTTTTTGACATATTTCTCTTGGAACTTTTCTGACACTTCATATTTACATCGTTCTTACATTATTGAGAAATGTAACAAGCCTATTTTAACAAATTCAGGAGTAGAAAGAATATTTAAATATTATATATAATATACATTATACATTATTATATTATTATTTATACATATAATTATTATTAATATTATTATTGATTTGTTATATAATATTATTATTTATAATAATATATAATCAAATCTGTGCTTTGTTCGTTGCCACCACAGGTGCAGACGCATACAAGTCGAATTCAAGACGTGTTTGCAGAAAGCAGCTGACTAATTGTTGACGACGTTTATCAGCCTTACTTACTTCCTACACGTGACGGCGGAGTTGAGACGCGTCCAACAGGTTTCGTGAACGCCAGTCTCATCTTCATCCGCAGACATTCAAGCTTTTGCAATCAACCTACGAGCGATAACCTGCTCAGGTTTCACAGAACGTCCCGGAACGGTTGAGTCAAACTTGTGCGAGCCCCGGGGGAGGAAACACTTTGTCATAAGCGCAACAACCAGTCGTGCAACCTTAGCGGCATCACAGCATAAGAGTGATGTGGTTGCTTGTTGGAAGGGCGATTTAGACTGGCTGCTTAATCATCCCGACATGATTATCTCAAATTGTGTTGGTGGTTAATGCACCCGTGATTTTCCCTTAACACCAATTATGTGGGACTTTCATTCTTATTAGTGTGCTCATAAAAGAACGGGGATATTTTCTGCTACCGTGTGGGCAGGTGACATTAGGCAAGAGGCACGGTACAACCTTGACGGGGTCGCCAAAGGTCAATTGCATAAAGTCATGACATTTTAAAACTTAGTCATTTCAATCCATAAAACATACATATACCTTTTCAAAAACGTAGTCCCCGCCTCCCAAAGACGTATTTATACGTCTTAGATTTAAAAAAAATATTTTTGCATCATAGCTCCATGTTTCTATAGCATTAGAACAGAATATTCTGTTGGCCTCGCAAAATCAGGCCAAATCCAGAAAAACACTGGGATTGAGGGGTTTCCTCTCGTGAAAATGGCTGGGATTAAATGAGTTAAAAGTGTTCTTTCACTTCTAAGTGTTATTGTATAGTATGCAGTGAAACGAATTCCAGAACCATCCCTCTGACTGTGCAGGACAAAGTCAACTATTATCTAAAAATACACACAGTGAAGGCTAAAACATCTGGCCACATAGTTAAGTTGCAGTAAACAGCCTCTCGGAAACTGAAATGGAAAGAAAGCATTTTGTTTTTGAAAAAAACCCAATATAAAACACTGGGCATTTCTCTCGATGCAGGTTTCTCATGTAAAAGAAGATTACATCAATCCCATTACGTGGCAACCCTGTCACCTTTCTGACCATATGCTCCAAAGCTCACCTGCCGCCATTTGGCATACTGACTTGTGCTCTAAGCTCACCTCTGCCGCAGTTGGTGACAAACAACATCCGTTCCGTGACACTGCTTGACTTACATATTTTGTTTCATTTTTGCCCAAAAGGAAATAATTCAAAGAGAATTTAACTGATTCGGGAAGTAACTGTAATTAAAAAAAAAATATATATATATATATGCCCTTATGCTATAAGTAATTTTTGGACATTTTAAAACAGTTCCAAGACGTTGTAATAGCATGTGTATGATGCATGCATTTGACAAAATGCCCCTCGGGTCAAGAATTAAAGGACACTTTGCACACGGTTGTTCAAAGATCACAAAAATGGCAGACGACCCACCAGTGTTTTCAAACTTTTATATGGTGTCAGCATTAAAAAAATCTCACAGCACACTACACAAAAAGCGTGTCACAAAAACTAAAACCTAACCCTAACCCTAACCCCAGCACTACCCCTAACGCAAGCCCCTTCCCTAACCCTACCCCTAACCCTGGAGGGTGAAATCTGACTGGACAAAAACATACTTTAACCTCCATTTAAAACTTAAATAAATTAGAACATAGGTTGTAAATGTAGGTCAGTTCTCCCGATTGGGTTTAAGCCAGCAGAGAAGCCTTGGTTTGTTCCAGTGTTTGGATGATTTAAAGCAGTCCTAATCTGGTTTGCCTAATGTCAAGGCGAGGAGGGCAACTGGAGTCCGTTATGACGAGCTCGACCCTGCTACTATTCTCCCCCTATTTTCACCTTTAGAAAGCACGCAATGCACTTACGCCCACACAAATAGAATAAACTCACATAGTCCTGGGTCAGCGAGTGTATACACACACACACACACACGCACGCACACACAAGAGAGATGTGTGGCTCTACTGGCTGTGGACCACATGGACAGCTGACCCTCGCAGTCTATGGACGAAGCAGGACGTGCTACTTACTAGATTAGCTCACCACCCCTTTTTCCCCCAACGTACGCACGCAAATACACTTCCAGACACATGTCCTCACATGCTCGGGAGCAGATTGCAGCCTACTCCATCGCTGTGCATCACACAATGACACAGCTGAACACGTCTCCACATGTTAAACCCGTCGCACACTTTGGTAGACGTGTGACCATTTGCCCACCCAACCCGTCACCAAGCTGCATGACACACGGAATGCAGGTTTGGGTTGGAGCTGTGGACACGTGCGAGTTGTTGAGGAGGAGAATAATACAGCTACCTCTCTGTTTGTATATTGTATTCGTTGGACCAGTATTTAGGTTCTTCGTTTTTCCCCGCCTTCTTTTACATGACCTGGCTCGGTCTCAGTTAGGACTGGAATAGAAGGTGACTCATCCTCCGTCTTCACAGATGAATCTGACTGTCTGCCTGCTTTACCATAAATAACTCGATATACAGTATATGTGCGCGGAATGTGATTTTCAGGTCTTATCTTTCCCGTCCTTCTTATAGGCCCACGGTAGAAAGTCCTCATGGCTACACTTGGAAGAAAGAAACAAAAACAAAAAACAATATACAAGCTGGACCAGGCTATAAACCGCAGTTGAAAAAAAATGAGTTGTTTACTGCATGTACATAACGATTTTGTACTGTGAACGCACATAAAGGTACATAAACAGCGCCTTTTAACACAGCAACATGACATGTTATACGATATGCGGTATTAAACGTGTACCGTGATAATCAAATTTGTTTAACTCATTCAATCCCAGCCGTTTTCACGAGAGGAAACAACACAATCACAGCGTTTTTTTCTGGATTTTAACTGATCTTGCTAGGCCTACAGAATTTTGTGTTGTAAAGAAAAAAACATGGTGCTGTGATGCAGAAAAAGAAAAAGGCTAAGACGTGTAAATACGTCTTTGGGAGGCAGGGACCACAATTTTGAAAATTTATATATACGTCTTCTGAATTGAATGAGTTAATGATGGTGCACAATCCTGTCAATCAATGTGAAGAATATAATCAGAATTTTTTTTTTTTTTTGATTATGTTAGGCTAGCAGAGAAGGCCTTGAAGGCCTCGACCGCCCACCACTGATGAATACATCTGAATATTATCATAGCAGCATGGCTAAGAGACCTCCTCATTCTGTGTTTCTAAGAAAACTCTCGTACAGAGCGTGTGCTCGCATTAGACGAGTCTTCCCGTTTGTGTCACATGCGCTCTACGACAATTGGCCCCTTCAGTTTATGTCACTGTTATGACAACACAAGCAAAGAATGTCCGGAAAATGTCATTTCGTGCCGCAGTTGGACAACAAGAACGGCCCTGTATGTTGTTTTCAGGTCATTTTTTTTTTGCACATTTCACAACAGTTCCACTGCGCTTTTTAGAATGTCAAGCTGATTAAAGTAAATCAAATTTGAAGCTGTAACGCTGTTACACTTCTCATTAAAAACAGATGCTCTGTTGAACTGCGGCCTAATAGCATTGTACGCCAATTAATATTGTAATAAGTGATCATTATCGTCAGACTGGGTGGCGCCAGTGTTGCTGTGCGGACTAAAATGGATAAATATAATCATACCTAATACAAGAGTCACGTATTTCCCCCGCTAGCAGTTATTGCCAACAATAAGGGCGACGAAATCTGAGGACACAAACGTATTTCACTCAATCAAAAATGTGATTTGTGGATTTGCACATTTTATGCATATGCCGCTTGTCTACATGACTGATAGCAAATAAAGAACAGAAAAAAAAATCTATATTTTTCCCCATTGAGTTTCATTTCACTCAAGTGTACCTAATGTTGTGTCCAGAATGCGAGAGTATATTTGCATATCTCATAGGCCTCACTCCCGCCCGTGTCCCGTTTTTGCTCTCTCATCCCCCGTCTCCGTTGGAGCAGCTGCTACGTGAATTGTTGCGCTGAGAGCTTTTTCCATGTCAGAGTATGGAGGGTTACTTTCCGTCTGCCCGTGACAGGAAACACGCTGACCTACTGAGACGAGAGCCAAAAATGAAGATCGTATTTTACATTGGGACCCTCGTGCGAGAGAGAGCATACTCCCACGCCGTAGACCGAAGTGGACGCCTGAATATGCGGCCCATCAGCACCGCGTCAATAATTTAGTGATTCTACTCTGTGTTCATGTTTATCTTTTCCCGCTGGCTGAACATGGAACATCGGTGCTATATCGGGAGTAGATTAATGGTGTCAGGACATAATGGGATGCTTTGTGACACAACAGTGTTACACGCAGCAACTTTGCAGAAATAACAGCAAATGTACTCTTCTGAAATTGATTTTTTTTTTTTTTTCTGAGGGCGGGTCATTTTTATACTTTGAGGATAGCTGGGCACATATTTTGCCCAAGGCTGCAACTTGGCACACACGCAACAGAGCAAAAACCAACGAAGCTCATAAATATGCAGTGGCATACAAAAGTCCAAGAAAAACAAATAAACAGCAAAAATCAGGATGTTCGGCGGTTTCGAGAGTTCACAGCTAATCGTGTCCACGCTGAAATGCACAGTGGAAACGTGATGTGCGCCGTGTATTATATTTGAACATACATACACTAAGGGCAGCGTACATTCAGGGGTATTAATGAGGCTCTATTTCTGTCCCACGAGAAAATGGCTCAGGATCATACCTTATACATAATCACATGTGTGCCATATGCACAAACTGTATATAGACCGTATGCATGCACGGTTTATTTTTATATACAACAACAACCCGTGGTCATAATGTGCAGCGGGTCGTGATCTTGACTTGAGGGCAATACAGTATGTGTTTAAGGACGAGCCTCCGGGAATGGAAAGCCACACCAGAGGGGCCTGCTGGTGTGTGGGTCATATGTCCGTACAAGGGCATAGTCAAGGCAGAGGGCCTTCATACCAACCTTGCACACATGTCTGTGAGGGTGTGTGCAACTGTGGCAGTGATGGGGGGGGGGGGGGAGTGCCAGCTGGGCAGCTTAAAAATAGTGCCGAGTACGGGATTGCAACTGCACGGGAATCTAAGAACACATGGCCGCCGGTCCAGTTGTAATTCAGTGGATTTCACCGGGCCGGGCTAAGTGACGACAGGCGAGCCGAGGGAGGAGGATGATTAAACCGAGTTGCCTCACAGTGTCTGGTCTTTGATGGGATTTTGTAAGAAGTCTGAGGTTTGCAGCGTCACAGATATGAGAGGCAGGGCCGTTTTCCAGGTGACACCCGGCCAGGAAATAGAAGCATTCTGTGGCGAGGATGCTATCTTGATATGACGGGGCAGTGGGGCAGTAGGTTGAGTGCGTGGAAGGTGAAACGTGATGGGGATCAGACTAGTAGGATTAAAGAGCGCTGGACTGACCTCGACTAATGCACACAACGGAGGGAAGGGATGAGGAACCAAAGGGGAGGCTGCTCAGAACGGAACAGCTGCTCAAAAAGAAGAGTCGGCGCTGTGTGCTCGCCCTCGTAGAAATAAAAACAAACAAACAAATACAAGCAATAAAATACGTGCATGCGCATTCAAAACTGACAAACTGTAAGAGTGAATTCATTTGGAGGATAATCTCGTGCACAAAGTGGCTCTTTCACCTCACATAATCTCCGTTTGGATTAAAATGGATTACTGGATTACAAGGGTCTCCCCATGGGAGAAAGATACAGACAGACAAGAAAAGAAGATATCTGAAACTTAAACTCACAGAATCCATTTTAAACCTGTATCAGTTAAAAATAATTATTCATATCCTGGGCAAATGTTGAATTTTTTTTTTTCATTTCTGGAATGAAAAAATGTTTTTTTACATACCGTATTTGCCATTTTTATAATGGATTATATTGTGGCACATTTTTTAAACACAAACTTTCATGAGTTGTTTTATTATTTATTTATTTATTTATTTATTTATTTATTATTACTTTTGCCAGAGATACTAATTGATCAGATGATAATTTACTCAACCCCCCAAAAAATATAAGAACCTTTTTTGCGGCGGCATCATGAACGGACGCATTTTTTGGGGCGAGGCTCGGAACAGGGTCAGGGCCCGACAATTTTTATAAATAAGGCCGGAGGGTCGAGGCCTGATGGGTATAGAGATAACCGCCGGAGGGCGAGGGACTGACCGGCAAAAAAAGGGTCAAGTGCCCAGTTGTGGAAATGATGTCATTATATCGTGCAGTGCAGTCAAGATAATAAATGATCCTGACAGCCTCAATAGAAACATCGTCTTCATAAATTCTCCATTAATGATTATTGATCGTGATGTTTCTGTAAAAATAATGTTGAGGAAAAAAAACAGTGTTAGATCTGTACCGTGCTTTGATATGAATTCTATAAATCAGTCCAAGTGTTTCTGTTGGTCATTGACTATCATGGAGGCATCCTGAGAGTTTGTATGTTTTTGTCAGCTGTACGAGTGGCTAAACACACACTTGAAATATTTCTGTTCATGAGCGTGTGTCCTCTCCCCAAGAGTTATAGGTCAGTGGCCGAGAGCGAAAAAGGCCGCTTGACATTGTCGCGTCTGTCTGTGAGGAAAGTTACCGTGAGCCGCCCCCCCCCCCAAAAAAAAAATCCCCATAATCGCAAAGACTCCCTCTGTGCGAGACAAATGGAGCATGGTCAGCAGAAGCCGACGAGTGTTATGTGGACGCAAATGTGAGAAAAACGAGGCTACAAGTGAGCGAGGAGAGGCGTAGGCGTGTTTGAGTATGTTTACAGTGTTTGCTAACAGCATGAAATGAGGGCATTCTAGTCAGCTGAGTAGGACGGAAGAAAGAAGTAGGTTAAATAATTGTCTCTTGTTATCAAAAGCCCTCTTGTTGTATTGTCGAGGGCACTAAGGGCTACGGGAATGTCCATGTGACCAAAACGTGACAGCGACTGCTCACACGTACGCTAACAAACTGTTGCCCCACTGACCTGGAAACAAATATCGAGAGAGAGGGAGGGGGGGGGGGTTAACCTGTCGAGAGTTGTGCGTTATGTTTTTTGGGGGCAACTTTTTCAGTTAGCGACACTTTACATCGAGCGTCATTCAATTTTCAAACCCATGGTCATGGATGAATGAGGGATTCCCGTGGTGGTCACATGATTGTTGCAAGGCTGCTCATTTCATGGATGACAAACCTTACATGGCGCTCTTTGTGTCCGTGCATGTGCTGAGTTTGTTGGATTTCAGACTTTTTCTGTTTGGGTGACCTATGCAGGCCTTTTTTTTGTTTGGCTCGAGCTCACTAACGATGAAAGGATTGATGGATGTGTTTGATGAAGACGTTAGATTCATTGGATGCTGACAGATGCACTTTAATATCATTATCAACTTGTGCGAATAGATTTGCTTCACCACTAGATGGATGTTCTGCAAGATGTTAATTGGATTTCATACAAAAAGTAAGAAAAGCCCATTGCGGGGGGTGCTCACTTTATCTTCACCACCACTCAGTCAGTCATCATATAACACGTGGGGAAAGGAAAACCTTGATAAAACTGTTAAAAGAAAAAGTGGTGTGAACTCAAAATTTCAGGGCCAAAGATTTTGATAAATTTATTAAGTTTTGCTCAACTCAGAACTCAGCATTTTTTTTTTCATTGTTTAGGAGCAAACAACTTGCTTGCATTGTTTAACAGTGTATGGATATATCTAAGCCACCTGTTTTTGTCCATCTGAGGAGGTTGCCATTTTGCCCTGTACTGCCACCTGCTGTTGACTGAAATTGACATTACAGTGACCACGCTGTAAAAAAAAAAAAAATTCATTAATTAAAGAAGTTGGGTCAACTTCAATTTAAACAAAAAAAAAATTTGAAGTTGGGCAAACCAAATATTAAATATTTTAACGTTTGCAAGTGTGAAAATTGGCTTTCCTGCATTTCACAACTTAGAAATAAGAATTTACAAAAAACGAATTGTTCCTTTTATCCCTCTGGCTTAAAGACATAAGTAAAAACCAACTTAATAAATTGTTTTGGGGCAAACTACTCGCTTGCGCTTTTTTAAATTTATTTATTTATTTATTTATTTTTTACAGTGAATCAATTTGTCAATGTTTCAGATCACCCGTTTTCTGGGTTTGGTCACGTGACTAGGGCCAATCCAGACTCAATCGAGTCCTAAATTTGGGGTTTTCACTGAGCTGAAAAATCTTAACTAATTCAACGCATACTCAGTGGAGATTTTCAACAACTTTTTGAGCACTGTATTTCCTTTTTATTTTCCACGTTGCCCGATGGTTTGCATTGCGTTTTGATTTTGAGTGTTGGAACGGTTTGAAAAGCACATTCTGACCTTGTCCAACACAGAATAATTCAATTAATGTACTGTATATTCTCAAAAGAATTTGGCCTAACCCTGTCTATTTTGAAACTGCGGCAAAATATAGCGTTTTTTTTTTTTCAACGTGGTTTCGACTTTGGAATTTCCGCGTCTGTGTTTGTGGAGTGTTCTGTGGCCGGTGTCACTGCACTTGTGGAAGCTTTGTGGGTATATGAAATCTCCTGAAATCCTTTCCACTCCTTGACGATGGCGAGTGTGACCGAAGCACACATCTGATTTCCTACAAAATTGTTGTGAAAACACGTCACATTCAAAAATGAGCAACACTTGACGAGGATAGAATGGAGGTGGATTGGCCGGTGTCTTGAAGAACTGCTGGAAACGACAGAAGTGAACGAAGAGCCAAAAAGGACGTAAATAAACCAACACATAAACAGCCACACCGACTGACATTTTGTTGTATTTTCGTCTAAGGTCATTTTGTGTAGACAAATACACTTCAGTGGCGGAAGGGTGAAGACGAAGGAGGCCTTTAAATGAGCTCACATGTAAATATAGGTTTTTTGGTGTTCTACATAGCAATTAGAGAGCGACGGCGGGACAAAGAGGGAGCGAGAGATCATAGCCGGGGGATCATGAGGGGATATGCGTGCCTGCGTGCATCAGAGGGGTGAACCGGTTCAGGAGGTCCCATGTTGGCCAGAGGGGCTTGCAAGTGTTCAGGTGCTAGAATCCTCCAGCCGAGCCAACGCTGACCGTGGGTCTATATCAAGAGCTGGCTTGGGTTTCAACCCCATGCGCTGATAGAGGATTATTCTGAGAAATTGCCTGGAATAACTGCTCCAAATTGACTCTGTCTAATGAAGAGCGGAAGGTATAGAGCGATGATGGATCTGTGGATATGCCTCGCCTGCCCTTCAAGAGTTTCTGCCATGCGGGAGGTTTGCGGAATGAGAGAGTGTGTCTGGGGACAACTCTGCAGAGAGGAAAATGAAAATGTCAGCATTCCAAAATCCTGCCGCTCTGTGCGCAGGCCACACATTCCTGGTCCTTCACAGGACAAACAGTCCAGCGGCTATGCACGGGAATTTTGTTAAATACCGGCTTTGCCCTGAGGAGAGGAACACATTGATGAACAAGGTGTCCTGATCTAAAAGTCCACCTGCGGTTATTGAAGTATCATCACAGCTCCATAACTGGTGTTAATGCATCAGCACAAAGCTGTGAAAGATCCGCTAACATACTCAAATTTCAGACCTATCTCTACAATTGTCGTGCGTGTCGGAGTGCGTGTGCGTGTGTGTGTGCGTGTGTACGGCATGACCAGGGGTAAGGAGACATGAGACGTGTTTCTTACATAACAGTGAATAACAACACTAAACTGAGCCATATCGTTACTATGGTGGCGTTCAGCCAGCAACACAATTCAACCGGCTACAAATCATTTGGACAGGAAGTGAATAACTTTAGGAAGATAATTAAATGCAATATGCACAATGACAACAAGTTCAAATGTCTTTTAAAGATTTATTTTGTTAGCTCATCACATTGTTTAAAATTCAAATTAAAATGTGGGCCATTGGATAGCGTAGTGGTTCACATGGGCCGCATTGGAATGGGAATGGGATGTTGGTATATTAATCAAATCAATTAGTTGTTATTTGTTTCATATTTTCATGGGGTAGGATAATATCACTATGGATGTTCTGAGCCCCAGATTCTATGCCAGTGTTGGATTGGACCCAATAATTCTGCCCGGAGGAGGAGTGGGTGGATGATAAATCATCTTCCCGTAAATGACGTCATTGCTGTTTGTCTTTCAGAAATACCATCACTCAAAAGCGTCCAAATAGTGCACTCTGAATTATGTTTCCTCATCTGCCTGTTCATTAAACAGCGTTGATTAATGCGTTTGGAGCAGACTATAGTTTATAATGGTACAGAATTAAAACACACCACACCATACTTTCTGTGCCACAAAAGTAAAAAAAAAATAATGAAAAATGCATATTCTTTAATTAAACTAATAATAACCACGTAAAGTAGCAATGTAAAGAATTAGGGAAACTTAAACTTAAATAAGTTAAGATGAACTACTTCCAAATGTGTTAGTTTGTTTTGTCGTGTCAATGGTATAAAACTGAACACATCATAGACGTTTATTGTAACGCTTTAAATGTCACGCAAGCGTCAGCGCTTTAGTTTAAATGCAATCTTATTGCAAGTCTGACATCTAGTGGTTAGCAGGAGAAATGCAGTTGTAACAGCTGCTTTGTAAATCCGTCAATGGATGCGATTTAAAAATTGATCACGTCACATCGTGTCCCACACTGAACCCTTTTGTATTACCGGAATAGTTCCAGAGTTTAATCATATATTCTTGCTTTGCTCACGTTTTTGTACCGTAATTGCATAGTAATAGGTCAACAGTGGCACTAGTTTGTTAGTTTGTAGAAACATTTACTAGTAAAACAGTCATTTTACTAGTGAACATTTTAGACAGTGAACAAGTGTGTGGAATTGTTTTACGTGGAAGGGCAAAGCTTGTATGAGTATATGGGCCTTAACTGAGATATCAATGATATTGAATAAATGCTCACTTTTCTATATGTCAACTATGAAAGTAATACCAAAAATAGTATTTAAAAATAGACTGTCCATGACTGCATTTGGAAGTAGGGGCAGGTACGCAGCCAATCACCAAACAACTTTGCAACCTTGGCCTGGCCGTGGAGCTGACTGGCTGGCTGGTTATGGAGATTATCAGCTCTATTTTTATCTTTCCTGCTTTTACTATCAAAACAGTACAAGTGGCTCTTGACTGAAAATGCATTTGGTTAAGAAGACAACAACAACTCCCTTTTTTTTCACTGGAATGTTTATAGGGATTTTGAAACAAACATTTACAAAAACGTAATTGGTGTATAATGAAATGTAGAAACATCATTGTGAGCCCAAAAATAAGCAACACACACACAAAACAACAACAATAAAACATCATTCTGTACAGTAGACGTTAATTTGCGGTCAACTCGAGATGATGGTGTGGTATACTACATAAATGTCACATTAAAAGACATTTTTTGACTGTCATTAGAAATTATTGGTGAATTTTGATCCTCATGATGGAGTGACTGGTTGCGTGAATGTCAATCACCAAACAACACGAATATTTGTGCTAGCCTATACACATTCTTCGGGAGTGTATCATCTTTGAGCCAGACTTGAGTAGATGCGAAACGCTGAAGATATATCAGTGGATTAAAGTACTACAATTTCTAAGTACTACAGCAATAAGAATGAGACATTTTGTTTTATTTGATTTTTATAGTGATTTGTTCCACATTCATCACCGAGAACGTGTAATTTGAGGACGGTCCCTAACTCGGACGGTCAGAGCGAATAAATCTCGAACATCGAACGTCAAGCCAACTTGTTCTCGCTCTCACAAAGGAAGTGAAATGTACAAACACTTCTACTATTCTTTGTTAATTTCAAAGCATTCGGAGATAGTCAAAACTACAAGAAATATTTTAAAATTTGGAAGGAATTTAGACATGGTTTGTGTAAGTAAAAATTTGCCAAATACCAGCATAAGCGTGATCACAAAGGTCAAAGACTTCTCATAATGTAAAGAACTTGAAATGATACATAAATTTCACACCTTAATTTGTCGAAATCTCTCCCAAATTACAAAACAAATATAGAACTCTCTCTGACTCACTCCCACAGAAGGGACATTTATCAGCGAAGTTGGAAAGTGAATTATTGGAATGATACATGTGCAATATTTTAAACTCTTCTATGACAATTGATGCCATTTCATTCTGCGTTACAGTAGAAGTTTCCTCAAGGACTTAGTTTATTATCGCTACAAAGCGTATTTCGAACATGTTTATTTGTGGAATTTTTACTATATAAATCAATTTCACTCATTGTGAGAAAAAGTGTTTTCTGTCTTTATATGTTTATGTCAGATGACATTTCATCTACTCAACTCTTTTTAACTGTTTGAAATTGACTGGATTTTGAAAGGATTTTGTTTTCATTTTTTCTTTCTTTTTATTTACTATAAAGATTACGGCTCCGCTTCTCCTTTAAGCGCCGAAAACGAGACAATGACGTCAGCAGTAAAACCTGCTCTGGCTGGGTGTCTGACTGACGGACTGACTTGGCCCTCGGAAAAGTGAAGTGTTTGCCGTGCTGCTTACTGCTAACCGAACTTTCCTCACTCTTCCGCTCGCATTTCTTCAAGTCTTCTTATTCTTTTCGACGATCGCAACTTCGCGACGCGACGCCTCTCGAAAACATTTTTGGGCCATGTTTTAGACGAAGACAAAAGTTCATTGAGTGCTTTTGGAGGGGAAACCGGTGTGTGGCGGCCAGTACCAGAGATGGATAAGCTAACCGAGAGCTGACTCGTTAGCCGAAAAGTCAAAGGTCAAGAATAGGAGCGGATGGACATGCTAACGGCTAGATAGTTTAGCATTCTATCGGCTAACCGAGTGACTTTGTTAGCGTCCGACGGAAGCTGGCCGCGGTTTGCTTCCTCGGGCCCGTTTGCGACACCGCCAATAGTTTGTCAAAGGGAAGCTAATCCAGGAAGAAGCCCCTGCCTTGAAAACGGACTTTAAAACAGGCCGGACGAGAGGTTGTTGCTTCGCCTCAGACGAACAGAAATGCTATCCAACGCCCAGAACCAGCCGCTCTTTCCCAACCCGACCGGGCAACAGAATCCCGCCGGACAGCCGAACCCCGCGGGCCAGTTTCTCCCCTTCCTGAGTAGACCCTCCTTACAGATCAAGAAGAACGCCATTACAGACGATTACAAGGTGACCAGTCAGGTGCTGGGGCTTGGAATCAATGGCAAGGTGCTCGAAATCTTCCAGAGGAAGACCGGGGACAAGTATGCACTAAAGGTAGGCTTGACTTGAAACGGATCATCGGATGTGTGTGCTCATCTTGAAGCCGAGTCTATTGTCTCAGATGAAAAAAAATTCCCTAGTGGTTATGTGGGTTCCTTATTCCTGCTTGAGCTGCCACAACTTGCCCCCCTCAAAAATAGTTGATCATCACCAACAAAGATGTCACTTAGGAAAGAAATGCACTGTGCATGAGTTCTTTGCATTTCAAAATTCGCCTCTTGTTGGAAAAAAAATGGTTTGTTGTTTGTCGTTGTGTCACTTACTGTGGTGAAACAAATATTGTTGTACTGGTATCATTTTTTTTCTGAATGACTTTAGTCACTAACTTGATGGTCGGTGTTCTCAAGGTTGATGTCACTGAAAAGAGCTTGAAAAAAGGGAATGCTATTTAAATGTTGGCAATGCGCAAAATATTAAGAATTAAGAAGTTATGACATTTTTAAGACTTAAAAAAAAAAACAGGCACCAGATGACCAAGTTTTTACAAAACAATAGAATGTCCTGTGATCAGTTTTTAAGAAAACGAATCAAGCTGAAACCTTGAGGTCTCACAGTTTCATTAAGTGTGGCCTGAATTATTAAGATAGACCACAAGAAAGTGTACGATTTCACGAGATGAGTAAACCTAATTAGTTAATGCCCCGGCGGTGAGGATAAACGGTTCAAAAAAGGGATTAAAACTTTTGGCTCAGTTTGTTCTCTTCGGTATTGTATAAATTTGACATGTCGACCCCCCGCCCCAAAAAAAACAAGCGAGCAATCTTTCAACACTTTTTGGGGGTGTCGCAGTACTGTATGAAAATCATCCAATCGAAATTGAGACGATGCAGGGGATTCCACTGTATGTCATCTAAAAATATATGCGGAAAATCCATTTTTAACCAGCCAGAGCGCATTTTTGTGCAAGGAGCTCTAACAGACTTGATGTGACACGATCACACAAAAAATGGGGTTAATGAATAATGGCCGAATCGGGTCCATTGGCACATCACTATTTCTTGCGCCTAGACAAAAACGGGATGTTTTTCTTTAACGACGTTTCCACATTAACCAGCCACTACAATGACATGATATGTAAAGTAACGATGTCTGGTGTTTTGCTGGTGAAACATTTCTCAAGTAGTGTGCTTCCCTAAAATCTGCAATCCAATTTGTGACACTTCTTTTTTAGGGAACCTATGGTTGGTCAATGCTTGATAAATACTGTCACATATTCAGGCGGTTCAGTCAAGGTATTGTTTTTAGGCTCTTTTTTTTTTTCAAAAGTAGTAAAAAAAAATATATTGCGCAAAGTCATGACCATGTGAATCATAGTGTGAAAACATCCTGTGTGGTTGTTCAAATCGAACTGTCAAATTTCAATAAATGGGTCACCGCTCTCCACATATGTGCTGCAATTGACATGCTGCCGCTCAGCTCTGTGACGTTATGACTTTATTGGTTGTTTTATACTCTCCACTATGACTGACCGGCAACGACCGCACTTGTTCTTCACGCATTTTTTGTTTACAAATCGATTCATTGAAATGTATTAATCCATTCAGACTCTCTGACATCTGCATGAAGATGGCCAAGAATGGATTATTTTCCCCTCCCTTAATTCTCAGTAATGTTCTTGCTGAACTGTACGGTGCTGCTTGAAAGTCTCTGTACCCTCCAGACATTGTCACATTTAACATGTTTTTCTAAATCCCAATTTGTAATGCACACATTTCAAATAGTGATGCACAGTTAGTTCTACACTGGTGGTTTATTCACAAAAAGTACAAGTGAGCCCTTTTATTAGTTGCTAGTGGCTCCTCCTTTTTCGGTCGTTACTTGAACCAAACGTCCTCTGTATCTACTCGCCAGTCTGTTGCCTCTGCTTTTGGAGATTTTTGCCCTTACCTAGCAAAACTGTCATCTGCGAGAGGTTGGAGGGACATCTTGTATGTACAAAGTTTTTCAGGTCGCTCCACAACATTTCAGTTGAATTAAGGTCTGGACTTTGACTGGGTCAGTCCCGAGTACAAATCGTCTTTCTCTGAAGCCAGTTCCTTTGTAGTGTTACGGGAATGCGATTGGGTCATTGTCTTGTTATGTAATCGATTTGGGTCCCAGACTGCCAGCTTCAATTGCCTGAATCATGCCAGGAAATTCTGGTCCAGTTCTTCTGGTATTAATACAGGCTCACCCTGGTAGCGTTGGGCATCGTTTCAGTTTGCTATGTTCCAATTCCGGTTCTTCAATTCTTATCCGGTTTCTAACGGTTTTCAATTCCAATTCTTTAAAATTCCGCCCTAACTTATTTCATCACATAGAAGATAAAGACGTGCGGCATTGAAAAGTTTTCTTTTTTAAGCTGCGACAACTAGCGTTCCGAGTTCCGACATTGTTTAAGTTTGTCATAGAAAGTGGACTCGCGCAACCAGTTACCATGTAAACAAAACGCCGGTTTCGGTTCATACCGGAAGGCGCACGCATGGCTCCTGCAAACGCTCATGACGTGGCGCCTAAGAATAAGGTGCATAAGAAATGCACAACTTGCTAAATGTAAAAATAACTTGTGGCCCAACTTTCACCCGAAACACAACGCCCCAATAGTGATGTCAACAATTGTTTGAAGAATGGTGCTTGTTGGTCACTTTTTCAACTTCTATTAGGAATGCAGACTTTCAAAACTGTCTCCAGAAGCAGACAGACTTCATGTGGCAGCAAACAAATAAAAAATAAAAATCAGTCGGTGCGGGATTTATAGTTGTAGTGTGATTGATTAATACTGTCAGAGAGGAAGTGGTCTGCCGTTTTCCAGTCATGAAGGGAACAAATACGAGGGAGGCTGGAAGGAAGGAAGAGGTTATTTGTTGTTGTAGGTACTTCACTTTCTCATTCACTGCCCAAGATTTACAGTCCGTATCCCACTGGGCGGCAAAGGTTTGCGATTGTTTGCCAATCTAGATAATGATGATTTTATTTATTTGTTATTTTTTTTCCGTCAGGGTTCGTTTATGGTTGCAAAGACGTTCGCAAACAGTTTTGCAGATGAAAAAGTGAAGCGTGTAGACTCTGCAGCCCCACAATCAATTGTGATCAATTTAAGTCGATACAACTTGCTCACTCCTGCTAAAGAGCAGCCTTGCATAAAAATATTCCTTTTTGAGTAGTCCGAGTGCTTTTAGTCTTTTTGGATCCTCATAGAGATCTATATGTCAGCTTGTGGGATTTAACTACTACCGTATTTAACCCCTGACCCCAGGTCCA
The DNA here is from genome assembly GCF_059441095.1 of Idiotropiscis lumnitzeri. Taxonomy (NCBI): domain Eukaryota; kingdom Metazoa; phylum Chordata; class Actinopteri; order Syngnathiformes; family Syngnathidae; genus Idiotropiscis; species Idiotropiscis lumnitzeri. Next base: position 7,714,637 of record NC_142401.1, read on the forward strand.
AAGGCTCTCTCTTCCTCAAGCTTATTGGGGAAATGTGTCTCTTTGACACACTTGTCATAAACAGATTAGCATCGCTCAAATCTGTTCCAGAAAATATCCTCATCTTGGCGTATAAGATGCTTATGCAGTCAGCGGACACAAAATTGGGCAACACCTGGACTATATGAGATCAACTACAGATCTGCTGCCTCGCTCTCATTCATGTCAGTGACACAAAAGCGACCAACAACAATCGCAAACACTGCAAAATAAACTTCAATTAAAAAAAAAAAAACGTGAAATGAATGCTTCCCTGACATGTGCTGGCACACTTTTAAATTCACGGCATGCATTTCTTTCATTTTGGGCGCTGGACTTGACCCACAACCTATCTTTTGAGGGTTGTTTGGATGTCTTTTATTTGTAGTGTCAATAAATAGCAATGCACAGATTATTGTTTTTTTTTTTTTGTTAACTTGACTCCTGTGATTTGTGAAGTGTGCTCACTTGTGTTAGATCATCACTGTGTATTGAATTAATTCATTAATTTATCACTGGAAAGCTTGAATTACGGTAATATTACAGGAATTTGATGTAGTGTCAGCATTAGTTAGTTGCTGGCAAAGTTCTAGTATTTTTCTGGTGTGAATCCAGCCAGTATTACCCCCCCGCACAATATGACTTAAATGTTTTTTTTTTAATTTTTATTATTCATGATGTATTTTTTTTGATACGGGCGCCTTCTACGGTGCTTTGGAGCGACGTAGGGTCTGAAAAATATGGCACTTCTCTTTCCACTGTCCATTTGCTGTCACCACATCAAGTAACTCGCTCACTATGTTTGGTGCAGTTTTTACTGATTTACTTTGAAATAAAAATGAAGGCATCAGCAGCTGCGTCTGCTGTCCATCTCAAGAAAATGGCAGTTATTTATGATACCATGCTAATTCCTTCTCCTTTTGTCGTTTCAATTTCACTCTCACTTCCTCCTCAAGGTCAGTCACTCACTTTTATGAACGTGTTGTTGGGACGCTTAACGAATTAGCCGATTTCATTGCTTGCCACCGTCATAGCTGTCAAGCCCAAATAAGGGTTTACTGGTGCAGAGAATCCCAATATATCCCGCTTTTACACCAAGGGAAATTTACTGATCTGTCTCGTGTATCCCATTTAATGTTCACAATTGTTACACAAAGCATTTACAGTCCACAAAATATGAATCCTGCAGGTGTATGTTCATACGGTACAGATCTTGTGTATAGTTGAACAGATATCCGTAATCAGATTGTCCTATAGACACAAACATGTTTGCCACTTTACCATGCAAACACGTCCGCAAACACATCCTCTTGTAGATTGTTGTTTAACCCCAAAGAGGCTTTCATGACCGATTCAAGCTTAACAGGTCCCTCTGTAATCTCTCCCCTCCACCCAATTTCGCCGCCTTATCACTCCTTAAGCGTGATTTCTCCGCTTCCATCCGGTCTGCGGCTCAAGTGGCAGGTGGACACTCCTGCATCTTTCCCTCTCGCCCCACCTCCCAATGTCCTGTCAGTGGCTCGGAGCCTTTTGTGTTTGCTTTAGGAAGCGCATTGTGTGCCCATCTGCCCCCCCCCCTTCTCACCAGGCTTCTGGATTTAGTCTCGGAGGGCCCGTAACAGATGGGCGGGCCACACTCTTATTGGGAAAAAACACAAAAAAAAACACAAAAAAACAAGGGGGTTATAATGGAGGTGTCTGTATATATTTTGTCAATGAAGCAGTAGGTGGGTGTTTGGGTGGGGGGAGTGTTTGTTATATTTAGATCTAGCTTTGCTATTTTAGTTCATGGTCTTGTCTACTCTTCTTACAGCTCTGGCTGGTTCCACTTTGACATTTCTATAACACGTGAACATTTTGTTCTTGAGCAAAACACAGAAAATAAAAATTATAATGTTACGACAGATGTTGGCAATTATATAGACCCAGTTTTAGATTAATTTAAATTAACTGTATAATAAATTAATCAGTAAGCCCGGGTTCAACAAAGATTCATAAAAAGCAAATGGCCCCAAAAAAATCTGTGATTTACTTATTTATTTTTTTTAATTTTTATTTTTTTCATTTTGGTACAAGTTTCCCCCGCCTCAAAATCCTCAAAGTTTTACAAACGTCTTACAAAATTGCTGTCCACATAAAAAAAAAAGTAAGTTTAGCACGTGCACATGGCAACAATTCTCAACGTTCTTTCAAAGCACTGTCTTGAGAAATTTGAAATTACTTTCTGATCAAGATTGACCATGGCGATGAATCAGCAGTAGTCTGAATGACGAATATACGACTGCACAACAAAGCAGAGCAAAACCGCTTTTCTTCCACAGGCACTTAGGGGGGAGGCATGTATTTATTTTTTTTTCTCCATGGGCTTGGTGTAGATGACGATGAATGGCAATTGCTGTCGCTATTTCTTAGAATTACGTCAAAAACACCCCTCTCTTGATATTTATATTCCTAGCAAATTAGTCATTCATAAATACCATATAAACACTGAAAATATAAAAAAAGGTGCATATTTTTTTTCATAGTTGCAGAATTCCTCAAATTAGTAAATTTATGTCCCAAAACTGAACAATTTTTATTCATAACTGAATTTATTTTTACTTTCTTTTTTCGATGTCCACTTAACCTGTTTTGGCTTGAATTGATGGCACCCTCTGCTGGTCGATCCTTCCATTGTGCATTGATCAATTCCCACAACAAGAGGGCGCCATGTATGCATAGGACCAGCTCTGGAATGCACATCAGTTTTTTTGCCAGATGATGGCAGCATTGTGCTACTTTTTGTCTGCTTGCGACTCCATCCTGATGTGTGATTGAATTAAGCACATGCCTTGAGTCTGTTGTTATTTCTGTCTAGATGCTGCAAGATTGCTCAAAAGCACGTAGAGAAGTGGAGCTCCACTGGAGGGCCTCACCTTGTTCCAACATTGTACGGATTATTGACGTCTATGAGAACCTATATCAAAGTCGGAAATGCCTGCTAATTGTCATGGAGTGGTGAGTTTACTAATTCAGTTACACATGCATGTGCACGTTTTTAAATTTATTTATTTATTTTTTAATTTGTATTTATTACTTTTATTACTTTAAGTTGTGTTTGTCCCGATCATCCATCTAAATAGGGTCACAGGGCCAGGCGATTATAAGAGGAAAAAAAGAAACAATAATCATGATTAAAAATGTGTGATTTTATTTATTAATTAATTTATTTATTTATTTAAAAACTGTTTCTTCACAATATGTTCCCTTCTGCTGTTGAGTCTTTATCTTGTGAGAGCATGTAAAATGAGAGTGTGGGATCAAACACATTGGTTAGTTCTGCGATGGTGTCAGATAAGCGCATTTAGTAGCGCTATTCTCATCTCTGACGATAATTCATCACCCCTTACTGCTTAAGATCGCAGACATAGAGAGGGCGGGCCTAACCATCGAAAATGTATCACAAGGGCAACACAGAAGCTGCAAGGTTCTCATCTGGTGATCATTGGGACGACCAAGTATGCTCAGCTCAACTTGCATTTCTCAGTAAGCAAATAGTGAAAGATAGTTTTCGAGAAATTTGAAGTGTGTAGTGGTTAGACCGCCCGCCCCCAACAAAAAATGTGCAGTCATGCATATGTGGACACACACACACTCACGCCCCTCCCCCCCCACACACACACACACGCACACTCACACTCACACAAAACCCCAAATCGTGACATTGGGATTGCACCTGAAACTCATAGTCATAAAAAACATATAGCCAACCAAAACCAAAAGTGCTAACAGACAGCATAGCCTGGCCTTTGGCTAAAATGATGACTGCAGGAGTGTGACATCTGCAAATTTGTGTGTTGCATAAATACGATCGTACTCGTGTTGTGCATTCATTTAAAATTGTGGTATAATTTCTGTGTACCATGATAACTCACTCAAATAAATTCCATTAGAATTGCTAATGACATGAGAATGGTGCATCTGTCGTTGCAGCATGGATGGGGGTGAACTCTTCAGTCGAATCCAGGACAGAGGGGACCAGGCCTTCACTGAGAGAGGTAGAAAAACACACTGAATGCATTTCCTAAATGACTGCTGCTGTCAAATGTCACCGCACTCGCATATTCAGATGACAGTCATCTCATGTTCTGGTCGTGCTTTCTATATTCAACCTGTTTATTTTCAACGCCAGAGGCGTCCGACATAATGAAGAGCATCGGCGAAGCAATCCAATATCTCCATGGTGTCAACATTGCACATAGAGATGTGAAGGTTAGTATGATCATTTTCTCTCTTTGGAACGGTCCCATTGAGATGTCCAAAGTAACGTCACTCCTACGCAGGCCCACTCGTCATTAATATTGCGATTGTGCAATATGAGTTAAGCAGTAAAATGCGGCAGGGGGCAGCCATTTTGTCAATTCTGTCACCTGAAAATGTCGTCACAGTTGCTCAGGGCTCGGCGAACAACCAATCATGACTCATCTTTAAAAAAAAAAAAACAGGTGGTCCGTGATTGGTCATAAGCTGAGCCCTGAGCAACTGTGATGTCATTTTCAGTCGACAGACAATACAAAATGGCCGCCCCCTTAGAGAGAGATTATTTGGAATGATGTTTAGACGAGTGCAGGCGCATGGGACATTTTATTGTAAGTAACTGATGTGATCGTCCCGCAGCCCGAGAATTTACTGTACTCCACCAAAAGACCCAGCGCTTTGCTCAAACTCACAGACTTTGGCTTTGCCAAGGAAACCACCTCGCACAACTCTCTTGCTACTCCCTGCTACACACCTTACTATGTTGGTAAGAGTTCTCCGAGCATATTACCCACATATCTTGCTCATTAAGTCACATTGTTTTAACTTTCCATGTATTCCTTTCACTTTCCACAGCTCCAGAAGTTCTGGGCCCCGAAAAATATGACAAATCTTGTGACATGTGGTCTTTAGGTGTCATTATGTATATTCTGTGAGTAAAGTCTTTCTTAAAAAACGTGGGATGATTTGGTTTGTGCAACACGTCACTGTTGTTCTTCCCCAGGTTGTGTGGGTACCCCCCCTTCTATTCAAATCACGGTCTCGCCATTTCTCCTGGGATGAAGAAGAGGATTCGAATGGGACAGTACGAGTTTCCAAATCCTGAGTGGTCCGATGTATCCGAAGAAGGTGACGAGAATGAAAACTATGCATGCACGTTCGGTTTGAGTTTGATTGCCAACACAAACGGTGGGAGTGGAAATTAGACCTGTCAATAAATCCAAGACAAGTCTTTGATTATGGAAAGGTTCAAATTCCACTGTGACTTGCAATTTTGTGGCCTGTATGACTTCATCTCATTATTTAATCTCAAATCAAACACGCAATGTGCGGAGTTTCCGAATTCCACCATGTAGCTCTTGAAGGGAAGAAAAACTGCCAAAGTTGAACACGAAACATTCACAATGTATTCTCTGAAATGCGGATTAAATTCTAGATTTTCACTAATTAAAAAAAAAAAAAAAAACCATTTCAATTTTCCGTTCTATGGTTATCATCACACTTCTCAAAGCGTTACTGAAACACCCCCCCCAAAAATTGGGGGGAAAACATGCAAAACGCACTTATTGAGTGAATCCAAGAGACACTCGTATGAGCTGAAGTCTCAAAAATTTAGGTTGCACCGTAAATTGTCCCTTATCTATGGTTTAAATGCGTAATGCTGACTGCCAAAGTTTCACATCCTTCTAACGCCGGCTGCGTTAAAAAGAACTTTCCTGACTAGAACTACTGTTGTTCAATTGCAGCTAAACAGCTGATTCGAACCCTCCTGAAGACGGAACCTACCCAGAGGATGACCATCACAGAGTTTATGAATCACCCCTGGATTCATGTAAACACAAACCCCTTTTTCCTCACTCTCTTTTCCATTCTTTTGGACGCTATTGTCCCCTGAAGCCCGGTTGTTGCATGTCTCCCCCGCAGCAATCGATGGAGGTTCCTCAGACGCCGCTGCACACTAGCCGGGTGTTAAAGGAAGAGAAGGACGCGTGGGAGGACGTCAAGGTTTGTCACTTGGTTGCTCGTTTTCGCTCCGCGGCTGCCGCTGAAATGTACCAACGTGCCGACTGTGCTCATCGTTCAGGAGGAAATGACCAGTGCCTTGGCCACCATGAGGGTTGACTATGAGCAAATTAAGATAAAGACCATCGAGGACTCGACCAATCCGCTGCTAACGAAGAGGAGGAAGAAAGCCGGTAACGCCATGGCGGACACTCAGTCTGCGTCTCACTGAACGAAAGATTGCGCACACAGATTGTAAAGGAAGCAATAAGTTGTCGACCTGAGTCGCACTGCATGGATTTTTCTCAGTGTTTAATTTTCATGGTCAAGTCTAATGTTTTGGAGAGTGTATTATTTTATTTTTTTTGTTTTATTACGCATTTTAATGCCCTCCTATTTCCCTTTTTCAGAGAAGTTCTTGATCTGTGGTTTTAGATGAGAGAAGAGATTATGAATTGAAACAAGGATGGGCTTTTAATCTTAGCACTCAAGAGTACACGAAGCCCTCACTGTGAACAGTTTCTAGTCCAAACTAGTGAATGTTAAATGAAATGGCTAAATTCCAAAAACAAACCAACGACGGGCTTTCCTTTACACGATGTGAGCAAATGTGAACTGACAAGTGGATTGTAAAGACCGCCTTGACTGGAGTGAGCAAGCAGAGAATCGTTGCTCATTGGCCGAGGTTCTGTTTGTCTCCGTGAATGTTCTCACCGGGGCCATCGTGTGCCATTGTGACCTGTAGCCTCCCACAACCGCGCCTCTCACCTGCCTTAAGACATCCTTGTTCCAGGTCCAGTCTCCGGGCAGAGAAGGTAGCGCCACCTGCACGTAGCTTAAAAAAAAAAAAAAAAAAATTCAAGTGTATTTTTTCACATATTTTTACAGACATTTTAGCACATGCCTTATCGACATTTTGTTTGTGGCATTTAACAACGTCATGTTTGGTTGCCAGATTTCAGGTTAATGCTATGCAGAGATGGTTTGTCAGCTTAAAGCACTGCTTGGACCTTTTGTCAGTGGTGTTGGGTTTTATTTGAGAGATGGGAAGTGTGCGCCTGTGTTCGTGTAGGCAGGAGAATCCTCATATGGGAGCTTTTTTGTGAGAAGAACACAAGCGTCTGTTTTTGAATTTCTTTTCCACAACGACTGCACCTCCAAATATCCTGCCGGAAAGTACTAAAGAGCATCTCTTTGCTGGAGAGCGCCATGTGACACACCACCAGCAAGCTATCGTCACAATCACAGGGTGTTATTGATGGTTCCTCTTCAGTGTTTTTTTTTCTTTTTTTTTTTCCCTTCATTCAGGACCTCCCAGCTCACTTGGCATCATGGGAACTATTGCATTCATTTTGTTTTTCTTTCTCTTTGTAAGTACACCAACATTCTGTGGCACCAACACAATTCGCACTGTAAAAAAACTTTTTTTTTTTTGTCTTCTACACATTTTGTCTTTTCTGTTCAGTCAGCTGCAACTGCCATACTTTTGTCTGCTTGCTTTCAATTAAAAAAAAAAACAACAACTCACAAACCAGTTTTGCGTCTTTGATCAGATTTTTTTTTTTCCATTTCCGTACAAAATTAGTCATACCTGAATAATAAAATTCGAGAGTAGCCGATTGTTTAACCAAAAGCTCCAGACAGGTCCGTTTTCGACTCACCCCCAAAAATATTTTGTTCTACATCTCTCACTTGCAATCCTGTGGAATTTAATGTTGGATTTTTTTTTTTTTTTTTTTTTTTTTTTTATGAACCAGATATACCGGCTTGCGAACCTGCATTCACCACGTTGCCCTCAAATGACCTCATAACTAGAGCGAGTTCTCAAAATCACTCACTAGTGATCGGACATTGAGAATTTTGTAGAAGTGATCAGTCGGTAATATAAACTCAGGGAATCATAGAAGTAAAGTGTCGCATATTGGTTGTGTTAAATCATTAGGAGACATTATTAAGATGGTCATTGTATCACTATTAATCGACTTTGTTGTTATGTCAATCGATCACTAGCGGGTGTTGACCCACATTTATTGTGAAAATCTGTTGAAAAATCTGCCAGAGTCCGCAAAGGAGTTTCAACAACATCTCGGGCAGAACTTTACACCGCAGGGGAAACATTGAGTCAGAGTGGACCAAATTCCAAGCCTCCATTGTTGAGGTGACCGACCAGAGCTGTGGACGGAAAGTGGTCTGTGCCGAACCCGTTGGTGGACGCCATTGGGGAGAGATGACATCACACTGTGGAACTCCGGAGCGAGCTGATGGAGGCCAAGAGAAATGCAGCTTTGGTGATTTCTCTGGCAAAAACAAAAAACTGTATGGCAGGTCTTTCATGAGGCTATTTGGAGGTACTTCTTGACAACTGCATCTCAGGAATGGAAAGCGGTGGACTGTCAACTGCACCATTAAATCGGTTTATGAGTCTGTGGGGAGAATATTTCGAAGACCTCTTTCAGCGAGCCTCCGAAGCAGAGTCTGGCTCCTCTGAAGTGACCTTACCTGTCTCTGGGGTTGAGGTTACTGCGGTGGTTAATAAGATCCTCGATGGCAGTCGAGGCATTGAGGAGGTTCCGATTTGGGGGGGGGGGGTCTACGTTTTGCCAGTAATGAGTTTCTGCAAGCCGCTACTCCTCCGCATCGAGAGCATCAAGATGAGGTGACTCGTGCATCTGGTTTGGATGTGTCCTGGACTCCTCCGAGGAGAGTTTTTTTCCGAGCAAGTTTCACCATAAAGAAGCCCCGGGGACGATCCAGGACTTCACTGGAAAGACCGGGAATGCCTCCGGGATCTCCTGGAATAGATTGACAGAAGTGGCTGCAGTCTGAACTTCCGTCCTGCTGGCCCCTTTTCCCAAACCGCAGATAAGTGGAAGAAAATGGATGCATGATTATTAATGATAAAGTCGTTTGAGCCAATTTGTTATTTCAGAATTGTGTCAAACTGGTTTGTATCAAGTGATCAGAACACCAAAAGTCGCAAAAAGTGACCTTGGAGATCTACATCCTGACTTTTCTCTTGTCTCAGGGTTAACTTACTGACCTTTAATGGGTAACAGCTGAGAACTGATCCGGATCTTTTGTTCACTCCCGTTAGATAGTGCCAATTCTTGAATCGCGCGTCTGACGTGGCAACAGACAACAGACAATGCACATGAACCCGCTGGGAAACGCTGAAATGTTGTTTTTCTCGCTTTGGAAAACAGCACCTACCGGTACGTTTGGGATTTACGAGGCATAATACGACGCAACGCTTTCCCCTTTTACTGTTGTAAATCGTGACAAAACGTAACTGTTGGCCGTTTGTCAACAGAGTGGACCAGCTGCCAACTTATCTGATGAAAAAAATCCCACTGATGTCATCTGTCAGCCTTCAAAAATCTAGGTTATGATATGTCATCATCTGATGTAAGTCTTCATCATGCTCTCTGAATGTTAACTACAAGTTTGATTCATTTGTCTTGATTCTGAACCTGATGTGTGTTAACATTTGGACAGTTAAAAGTCACATTTTCAACCACCACTGTCAAAAGCCTTGTAAACAATTATCAAATCATTTATAATGTAATAGTGATGATGGCAATTAATCATTTATGAGGTTTAAGCAGCAGTCACACTATATTAACATTTCTATTTCAGAGGTAATGAATAACCAGGTGGTAGTAGGTCACATATGTGCAGGTCATGACCAGGGTTGAGAGGTTACTTTAAAAAAAAAAAAATAAATAAATTAAGAAAAAAATGTAGTTAGTGAAGTTAGTTATCCAAGCACCATCATATTAACTGATTCACTGCCATTGACGGCTATAGTAGTCAAAATCATTTTAACTGGTCCGGCAGTGAATGAGTTAATCTAACTTGACTAACTTCCAATGCTAACAAAGACAAAATAGACTAAATTATCAGTATAATACACAAAATTGGACAAAATTGTTGGGATCCCTCTGTTAATGAACAAAAAAAAAACACAGATGTTACACAAATAACTTCAAACAGACAAAAGTAAAAGATTAAAAAAAATATTTAAAAAAAAAAATATATATATATATATATATATATATGCACGCACACACACACCTTAGTAGTTTAGGGAAACTCAAACCCAATAAATATAATTTTTTTTTTTTTTTTTTACACTTTCAGTTGCTAATATAGCAAGATATTTGCCACTCTTGCATATATCTTCGGACGCAATTATGTGTATTCCAGCAGCCACGCGTGTTTAACGTTGGTCACGAGTGTGCCATCTCACAGTAAGAAAAAATCCCAAAACCTTCCGATTTCGAACCATATGACTCAGTCATGTCTGCTGCCATATTTCTTAAAGCGAAAAGAAAACGGTTATTGAAAAAGATTATTGGTCTCCATGCCATTTTTTTTTATGCTTTCCAAAACTCCTGGGCTCATGTAACAGATATGACTCAGTAAATGATGTCAGCAATATTCTGCTTTGGAATTTTTTTTTTGTCTGTGACATGCGACACTCATACTCAACATGTGACGAAAAGGTTTTTAAAGAATGCTCCAGGAATATACACTTGCGTGTTGTGAATCAATTGTGGTGGAATTGAGTCAACCGGGATATTAGTCAACATGGTCTTTGTCTGTGTGTGTTCTACCTAATTTTCAAATATATGTCTGTCGTCAGGTGCAAAGTGGCCTAAAAAAAAAAAAAATCCCATCCATGCGTGCCTGAGGCTTGAACGGTTGCCCCAAGAGCAGCCACAATTATTGCAATTTTGTTTTCATATTTTCAAAACAAAATCCCCAAATTATGTTTTTTTTTTTTTTTTATTCTCAGATTTCTATATTTTTTCAAAAAATGAATCCGTTCCAACTTTAAACTATTCAGCGTGTCCCTACTGCACTTTAGTTTCAAAATTTCAAAATAAAAGTGCCAACGACAATTTTTAAAGATTTGCATTCTCTAATTTCAAAATGTTTTGACTGATTCAAACGGTTCAAAATTTAAACTGTTCATCTTTTTGCTTCCACATTTTTTTTTTGAATTTTGAAATGTAACATTTTTTTTTGCATTTGTCTTGTATTTCCTACATTTTTTGTCTGATTCAAACCATTCCACTTTAAATTGTCCAGCTTATTCACACCACTTTATATTTTCTAAATTCCAAAGCAATACATTTTTACATTTTCATTTTTTCCACCTTTACATTCTGCCTTTTTTAATTTTTTTTTTGTTTTTAATTTTTTTTTTTAACCGATTTAAACCACAGTTCATCTTATTCCTGCCACACATTTTAATATTATACATTTTAAACAACCCCCCCTGCATTTTCTTGACCGATTTAAATAATTACATTTTGGACATGTTTTGCTCATTCCAGTTCATTGTATATCATTCCATGTCTTATAATATCGATCTACAATTTTTCATTCTGCCTCTTAGCATTGCGATTTATTGACAAATTTGGGTAATGTTGCCACCTTGGGAAAGGAATTCTGTGCTAATGTGTTACGTTTTGTTATAATTACTGTGACTGCAATACTAGTCTGATGACTCAAAATAACGAAGACTAATTCTTTTTTTTCTTTTTTTTTTCATTTATAGTTGGCCAATAAAGATGATTCAAATTCTGATATGCGGTAATCCGCAGACCCAAAGTACCAACCCCTCATGATTCTTATCCAAAACCACATTTAAAACATCCTGGCTTGTGAAAGTTAAAAGCAATTAAGGTGTTTTGTTGTGTCTCGAGGGCCGTCATGAAAACAAAAAGTTGCTGAGTTGGCAACGATTGCGGTGATCACTTGACACGCGTGCTTTCTGTTTTCCCAGATGACCATTTTCAAAGGGATGAGGGGCGCATTTTTCGAAAATGTCTATTCTTAGAGGTGTTGTGACAGCTCACGTCAGGCTCTAAACTGTTTTGAAATGAGTCCAATGAAAAGGTTTCACGTGGCCAGTGACTTAGTGACACATTTTTGTTAGAAGTGGTGCTCCATCATGCTCTTCATCTGCCCATTCTCATATGTGCTATCTATTGAGACATATTTTGCATCATTGTTGAAATTTCAAACACGCTCAAATCTCCCAAAATTTCAAATAAATAAAATCCAATTTCAATTGTAACAAACATAAAGTACATTCCACCCCTGACAAATATTGTCCCAAATTCGCATTTCTCCTGATTAACAAAGTTAATTGTCATTAGTCGAATTATGAACACATATACATCACCACATTGCGACGGGAGCATTTACATTTTAATAATTGTAATTTATTAATAGGACGATTTATTTTTCCCTTGTCACTACGTCTGGGATGATGTCATATATAGTCATTTGTATTATGTGGAAGCAGTGCAGCCACCGGATTTTTACACAGTGATAAATTGCCCAAGAGAAGTGAGTCATGCTGTACTTAATATTGGCTACTGAAAAATTCTGGTTCGTCATGGCATGATCATCTTTCCTGTATAGTTGAAGTGGACGTCATTAATTACCTCCAGTGGATGAAATGTACTTTCATCATTTTTTTTTTTATATTATTTTGTTATTATGTAGCTGGCAGGATTATGCAAAAATTACACAACCAATTTACATGAACCTCACATGTGCCAAGGACAGTCCGTTGACAAGTTGTTATGACACACCGGGAAAAGCCATCTACTGTCTTGTCAGAGCACATACATATACATAGAAATACCGCAAAACATTTGTTTTCGTTTTCCGACATTTCAAGATCGAGAGTGCTATTCTAGTTTACGTTTGACCAATTCTTACTTTGCAAACGGGAAATCTGCGGTTTCCATCAGCCATTCATGCTTGAGAACAACCAGCGGGGACAGGTGGCAAATCATTTCCCAAGAAACCTGATACGTTCTCATGCATCCATCACCTACTGCTCTCAGTCTCATTTCTGTCACGAGTGCCACTTTCACAATTTTTTTTTCAACAAAAACCATGTTGACTGTCAAGCTGTCTGCAGTCTGACAAAGATATGGCTTGCCACTTTATGGTGCCAAATTGATCAACCCATACCATTCTTTTCCATTGAATAGCAGACTGCATAATATCTTGCCATACCATACGACACTATTTTTCGAGAAAAAAAATATATATATATATATATATTTTATATATATTTTATATTTTTATATTTTTTTATTTTATATATATATATATATTTTTTTTTTAAGGAATTTCAATTAAAAAGCTTCTAGATACTGTTTTGTTATCAATTACAGAACCTTTTTTTTCTAAACCAATATACTTAAATTATGGAAGCTGTGTTATAAACATGAAAATGCATGTTTGGTGCAAATCTAACACCGCTCTTAAGGGACACGGCACCTCCAGCGAAACACGGTGACGGCAGCATTATGCTTCGGGGCATTTGGGGCCTTAAGCATTCAGCAAAAAAAAATCAGAACGCTTCTGCTAGAAGGCAGAAAAAAAACGTCAGAAAAAGTCTGCTTGAACATTTGAGATTTATTATGGACTGAACTAAATAATTGATGAACAAAAACATGAGCGGAGGAACTGTAGAAAACTCAAAAACAAAATTAGCTTAACCTAAAACTTAAATTAAGAAAGAAATGCTAGGAAACAAAAACACTGACCAGGACAATTAACAAAGATTTTAGACGGTGTCAATGAGAATGACTGAACGAAAGCAGCATTATCCGCTACGCTTCCCCTGACGAGGGTCGCGGCTGTTCTGTCTTCAGGCAGCAGGCGTGATGCACCCTGAATGATGGACACCATAAAAACAAACTGAATTAATTCCAAACCAAAACCAACTAATGACATTACACATCATGACAAGAGGCCCAAGTCACGGACGGAAGACGGAGGACGGGGGACGGACCGGCAAAATGCAAGCATGTTGTTAATCTGGACGTTTGGATGCCAATGCGTACAATGCCATGCTAGTTAACAAAGCAGACATGTGGCTTCTCACGAAACATAACGCGCGCTCGTTGCATGCAAGCACAATGCGGCAGGTCTGAAAATGACTCGAAATGTCTTCAAGTGGTTTCAATGCACAGCTCTGAGTCAGATCAGGAACTTTACAGCCACTTGAGTGCAAGGCTTGTTAGCGTAAATCAGAGCCGCAGTTTATTCGAATGGATGGAACTCCATATTTGCGTTTGCTTGCATGGCCGCAATGTGGCGAGTGGCGGTTTCTGCGCTTGGTAGCTCTGACAAGAACGAGACAGCGGTTGCCGGTGAATGGCTTCGATTTCGATTGTGACGCTAGAGATGCTAAAAGGTGGAATTTCTGTCAGTTGAATTGTGGCGCAACATCGGACATTTTCATTGTAACAATATAATCCCACATGCCGAACTCAACTCAATGTGTGGTAAGGTGTGATATAAGAGGCTGGCATGGTCAGATTTTTTTTTTTTAATTCTGGCTCAGAGGAAACACTTAAATTGTTATTCAAACAAACGCAGGATTGGCTGAAAATGATAAAAATAATCAGCAGCAAGTAGCAATGATATGAATTATTATCATTATGTGAAGAGAGTGCCCGGTGAACACTCATTTTGGTGAAATTAAATTTTCAATGTTTTTTTTTTTTTTTAACTCATAGGCTGCCATTGACGGATAAAACAGTCAAATTTTTTTTTTTTTATCTCGGCTGGTAATGAATGAGTTAAATTAAAAAATGGCTGTTAATTCCGAATTGGAAAACTAGTTTTTGAGATAAACCATATTTTACGCGACAACTCGATTGTATTAGTCTTTTCAAGCATCTCCATACATTATTATTTCATTTTTGATGCAACATTGTGAAAGACGACAATCTGTATCGCAGAGAGCTTTCTCAATACAAACACTATTTCATGAGAAACTCGGAAAAAAACATCAGGCGATATTAGTAGTAAAACAAATGCAGAAACCATAGACGTCAACGCGTAAACACAATTTTTGTTCAGTACAAGCAAGCATATTATCAAACATTTGCCAAAAATTTAATTATTAGAAAAAACTTGAAATATATCAGACATTTTTATCAACGCATCATCACCCAAATCACATTTTTTGGTTGGCCATTATTATCATTTGACAAGTTTCAAAATTGTTCCTCTTTAACTCATTTACTACCAATGACGATTAAAGACGTCAAAAATCTTTTTTTTTTTGTACTCGGCTGGTAGTGAATTTAATTTGCGAAATAACCAGAATTAATAAAACCTTATATGACAGCTTGGCTTCAGTCTTCAAATCCATCATTAGTACAAATATGGTGCCATTTTATTTTTTTTTAACCTCGCGTGAGTTGTATTGCACGTGCAAGTGCTCTGTAGTTCCACTTACAGTAAGTTTAGATAAAGGCGGTGGTGCTGCTGCTGGGAAATGGAGGATATAGGTCACGTTTGAGGTTAGTGCATCAGCATGTTGGGTTTACACTTAACATGTATAGACTGCAGTAGTGCAGGGTGTCATCTTATTTGTCACTCGGTCCTCATATATGCACAAAAATATCAAGTGAAGCTCGACATGTTGGCGAATCCTTTATTTGTTACAGAAAATAAATAGAAAAGCACATTAAAACAATAAATATTTCAGCCGACACATTGGACTCAATATGATTCCAAAGCAGACTTTTCCTAGGCGGCCGCAGTCCATAAGTCCACGCCGCTCACACAAGTTGGTAAAAAAAAAAAAAAAAAAATCAAAGTACACATCTTTCCCTTCTCCTTGAGATGAGCAAGTTCACATTGACGAGGGTCAGCGAGGTTTTTACGAGGACAAGGCGTGGTTCCTGTGACGTTTGGATGCCAGATACATTTCGATGTAGTTAAAGAGCACGTCCAGCTCGCCCATGGCCTTGTACACGCCTTTGTTCTCCATCTGAGGACAAACGCAGGGCCGGATTTAGAGAAATAAAAACAGCATGCATGCGTGCATTTTACGCAATGCAGGAAAAACTCACCTGGTTGTACGTCGTGTTCAGTTTGATGATGTCAAACTGCTTTTGGCAGGCGAAGTATTTCCTCTAAATGAAGAACGGAGAAAGTGTTATTTAACATGTCTGCAGACTCCCACAAGCATGCCCTACACTTCACTTCCCCTTTTTTAAGCTCGGGAAGATGCACATAATATGCTTCTTTTTTTTTTTTTTTTAATACGTCACACTCCTTCCAGTGCGCCACATAAGTGACCTCTTCCGTTTTTTTTTTTGTGTTTTTTTTTCTTTGTCATGCTCATGCATGTGCCTCATCTTATGGAGCGTTGGGGATTTAGCCCACAATTAGGACGGGAGTTTTGACGCTATGCTTAAAGGAGTCATCCAAACACAAGCTTTATGACGTTTACCCTTGAAAGCAGAAACTTGGCTTTACCAGAATGAATATAGGGCCAAGGCAATATGATTCGGGGCCTTCAAATGGATTTACGACAATAATTTGATTAAAATGTACATTGCTTGAGAGAAAACTGGTATTGGCTCACATTTGAAATGAAAATGTAGCCCACGTGTTCCTCACTGTCTTCATCCAGTTCTGCCTGTGCATCCAAATACAATTTCTCAATTTCTTTCTAGCATCAATTAAATGCACTGCACAAAATAGCAGCTTTTATTTCTCACTGACAGCACGTCCATGCTCTGCACATTTACGCAAGCTCATCTCCACGGGGCGTTAAGCAAGCTCATCCTGCCTCCATGTACAATAAATTGTAAACATAAAACACGTGCACAACCAGTATTATACATGCTAACATGTAGCTAGCATCTATCCCCTGAACAAGCTATAAAAAAAAAATCATGCTGCAATTACAAAAACTCCCTGCATTTGAAAAGTGTTATCTGTACTTTTGCTTTGTACCTTTACCTTTGCTTTTTTCAAAATTTGCAGATGGCAACATGTTAAAAAAAGGCACCTCTAGAGAGAGGCAATGTGAACTGAGAGAACTTGTTTGAATGTGATTTTGGGTTATTCCACGTTGGCTCAATAGGGAAAATGAACTAAGGGGCATTGACTTTGGGACGCCCCAGATTCAGAGACGCAAGACATTCCCAATCCATGGCCTCATTTAAGCTGATTTGTGATGTTATCAGTTCCTGAAATAATTCCTGGTAAATTTGTGTTTCCTGTCAGCCTAAAAAAAAATGAGGCTCTGTGGTTTGAAAAGAAAAATCGAAAGAAATGTTTGTAAAGTGCATTTTGTTGTCAGTTGCTATCATTCGCTAAATTATATATTTTTTTGTTAGTCGACTGATATGTTTTCCCTTTTTTAAAAGAGCAGCGCTACACAAGTTGAGAGGACAACTATTTTGTGTGTCGTTTTAATTTGATCGTGCTAAGCTATAAAAACAGGTAATCGATAGTAACAATTTTTTAAAACATTTATACTTATGTACATTACACAGTCTGTATTTTTAATTTTACTTTTACTTTTGTGCATGAGTTTAATCATAGTTCTGCTTTTAACCAAAGTCATTTTTGACCTACTTCGTCTCAAGTACGGATCACTTTTCGCCAGCTTTGATTGCCACCCCCCCCCCCAAAAAAATAAAATAAACCAAAAAAAAAAAATAATGCGCACTGGGCGCGCAAAACGACGCGCTAAAAGCTTCCTCCTTGTGAACTTCTTTACTCACACATTTGGTGACATCTCTCTTGAGCTCATCAAATATCATCTGGATGGACTCCACATACGGTTTCAATTCCGTGGTGTCCTCCGACACCCCGACGATGGCTGCGGGCAGAACCGTGGACAGGTAAAAGTCCAATATGCTGTTCATGGCGTGGCAGGCAAATGGCGTCTGTTCGAAAAGCAGGCATTGTTGTTGTTGGTTTTTTGTTGTTGTTGTTGTTGTTGCTGCAGCGACGCACGTGCGAGAAAAGAGAGAGAAACTTACTTTAAAAGAGTCCTCGATAGTCTGGTCGAGCAACGCAGTGTCCAGGTCATCATTTGCTTCCTGTGTAATTTAAAAACAATACAAAAAAGTCCAAGTCATCATTTGCTTCCTGTGTAATTAAAAAAAAAAAAAGAAAGAAAAAAACAAACACACAAACAAAGCAAAACGTATCAAAGTGTGCGCGAGGGGGGGTTAGTCGATCTGCGCAATGCTGCCTTCACGGACAGTCCCCCCCCCCCCGAGTGTACTGTCCATGCATCGACATCTCATATAGCTACTCACAAAAAAATCCCTGATTTGCACGTAGTCTTGTCGTAGCCTCCGAAGTCTGCCGGGAAAGCTCTCCACGAAGCGACAACATTGGTTGTTGCACATGGGAGTGCATCGCACTTTGCTGAGGAGAAACTGCGCGCTCAGGATCAACAGGAGGACCGAGAGACATATGTTGCTGCTCATGATGCTGGATAGTTCTTGGCTTTTTCCGTGGTTCGAGACACCTGCTAGAAGTGATGTGGCTTCTTATTTCTGGTGCAATCGGTGTCTTTTTATATAGGCAAATTTGAACTGGGTGGGAAGTATGAAAAAAAAAATGCTTAACATGCTTAAAACATGTGGGAAAGTTCCCCCCCCCCAGACTCATACATTACACATGGACTACTCCTCCCATTACATTAGTGCAAATGGGTTTCATCTTGAAATGTCATGGGAGGGGGGGAAAAATCTGGGGTGTCCCTAGATTTCAACATTACAAGAAGTTGTTTTAGTGTAAGCTTTTGTAGCAATTTTAAACTAACCATGACCTTGGCTACTAAACTAAGTGATTTGCAGTAATTTCAAAACGAGCCAGTCAGTTTCCCAAATAAATTCTGAAAAAGCAATCAGGTCAGATCAGATTTTGGATAACATTTTGGATGAAGCTGTGGATTTACACACTTGACATTTTTCTTACTTTAGCATTTTATGCCGAATGGTTGCAGTTGCTTAATGCAAAAAAAAAAAAAAAGGCTCTATGACAAACATAAAACAACGTACAATAGAGTGGAAACTTACATTGCAACCATGGCAAAAGTTGGACAATGAGCAGACCATGTGATATTTTTCCAGATATGTACATTTCATCACACTAAAACTTCACTTGAGACTTCATTGCGCCGCATAAGACATCAATTCAACAAGCCATGAAATGAGTGCTTCGTTTGCTTTTGTAATGGACATTTGTGACTTTTTTTGCAACAGTAATGCCAAAAGGAGGAGCAGTTTCGAAGAAGGAATGGCAAACGAGAACCGTGAGAAGGGAAGACGAACATCGGTGTACCCCGCAAGTTCCGTGAAGTAAGTTGATCAGACATTGAAAGCAGTCAACTGCACACATTAGCCACTGTCTAACTCAGGCGTGAGCAAACTACGGCCCGGGGGGCCACATGCGGCCCATTAAATGTTTTAATCTGGCCCGCCAAACCTGAAAAAAATTAAATGACCTTGTTGATGTTTTATTTTCTAAATACTGTGGTGTGTCAAAGACAGATACTTTGTTGTAATGCTTTTGTTCATTTTCATTTAAAATTAAATGTATTTTTTTTCTCCGATGAGGTGAGGTTACCAAAACACTCCATCCATCTGCAACTGGTCCGGCTCCTTTGTCAAAATTTTAGAACCCATTGTGGCCCACCAATCAAAAAGTTTGCCCACCCCTGGTCTAACTGATGCTCTCTAAAGTCATTCATTATTTTTGACATTTACATCACATGAACTTCATTGACATTTTTTTATATAATATTTTAGAAGTTGAAATCAGAAAGCTGTTTCTAATTCTTTATCACCCCAAAAGAGTGCTTTGTTGTCTTTTGAAATGTTACTGAAAGCATAGTCTGTACATAGTTACTGACGATGTCAGTTTGACCCTTAAACCGCTTAATCCATGAAAATCCTTGAGTCACACCTCAAGTATACCTAGAACAACGCTTGTCATTAACAGTGACACAGGGCACTATGGTGTAATCTCAAAATAGTCCCGATAAAAATGTTCAGTTTGTGTAAAAAAAAACCATTGCAAAATCCAAGAAATGTACACGGAGAGTTTGAAAAAAAAATCGGCACATTATGACGCAAGGGTCAAACAAGTACAAAGTGATGTTCCGCTTGAGTGTAATAAAAAGCCAATCTTAATGTCTGATTTAGATGTAAATAGTCAATAAACTTAGGTTTAGAACTCATTTTGTCTTCAGTAAGTGAAAAGGTGACTTGGTCGTTGATCTGCCTTGGAAAAATCTTGATTTGCTTATGAAGGATATTTGCTGTCAATGCCAGTTAAGCAACATTTTGAACGTGAGCACAGTACAGCTTTCATCTTCAATTAGTAGCCATGCAGTAACATCACCTCCGCCATGTTTGACACATGATGTGGTATGCCTTGGATCATGAGCTTTTTTTTGGGGGGGGGGGGATAGATATGCAAATGGATACTTTTGAGAGCGATTCTCAAATGAAAATTTTGATACCAGCAATTTGAGTGCTCATGTGCAATATATATTAACTCAAACAAATAACTTTTGGACTTCTTGCCTAATTGATACACAGTCAGTGGGAACTTTTTTCTTCTGTTTGCGTAAGTGCATAATGCACGTGCGCAGTGGCATTCGTTCACTCGGCTTCAGCCTGACGCTGCACAATCGTACTGTGGCAGAGTCATGTGACCAAATGGCCAAGATGATGATTGTTGAAAAACAGGCAGATGTTGCGGCAAAGCAACATACCTTGTAAAGCACCTCAGGTTAAACCACAGGAGAGAATACGCGGCCGGCCTATATGTTGAGGGAGGCAGAGTCACGGAGAGAAGAGGAGAGTGTTGGATGATGGTTGCGCTCCGAGTGTGTGGTCATGTACATTTCAGGAATATAAGCGGTATCATTTTTTTTTTTTTTAAATATATGTTTAATATTACTTCTTAATAGACCTGCTTGGCCCAGTAGCAAATATTGCTTCCTCAACATACGTTAAATAATAATAAATTAATTAATTATGCTGAAGTCTTGTTATCTTTACAAAAAAAATATTAAATTGCACTATTTTAGTTAAAATTTTTTTAACATATGTTAAATAATAATAAATTAATTAATTATGATGACGTCTTGTTATCTTTACGGAAAAAAATATTAAATTGCACTATTTTAGTTAAAAAAAATTCAACATATGTTAAATAACAATAAATAAATTAATTATGATGACGTCTTGTTATCTTTACGGAAAAAAATATTAAAATGCACTATTTTATTTAAAAAAAATAAACATACATAAAATTATAATGAATTAATTAATTATGCTGAAGTCTTGTTATCTTTACGAAGAAAATATTAAATTGCACTATTTAATTAAATTTTTTTTTTTTGTATTTCATTTTATAGATTTAACAGACACCTTATGTTTAGTGGCATAAAGCGTTTCTATTGGGTTTGCAGCGACCATAAAAAAAAAAAATGGTTGCACGAAAAACATTCATTTGAATCCGGAATTTTTTTTTAAGTAGATCTACTTAAAAAAAATCTATATTGATCCAGACAATTTTAATTGGTGAAACCACTTGACGAAATAAAATGAGTAGTTTAAAGAAACTGTTTTTTTTTTTTTTTTTTTCCTCTCTTAGTGTCGGATCGCCCCCAAAAAATTTGTGGCATTGAACGACACGAACTTTTAGATTGATCGGTAAATGTCTGTAATGGCAAAATGCTAAAAATGACATTTTTGTGAAACAATCTCACTCAACTCTGAAAGTATATGGTCATTTGAAATACCTTACAGTTGCAATGTGTCATTTAATAATGAGTTCATGCGAAGCCTAAGTTTGCATTTTTTGCACTCATCATTTTGTCATGCAAATTTGTGCATTGGCGTGGTTTGTAAACAAAGTCATTTTAAGGTGTGAGTCGCTCTCTTTTCCTCCAACGCATCCGTCCTAATTTCAAGGAACTTCCTTTTGGGTTGGTCTGAATTAAAATTACTATGTTGACCTGGAGTATGTATCGAGTTCATTTTACGGTTCAAGTGACATTTCCAAGTTTTGATAATGAGCTGAAATTTGAACACGTTCGACAAAAGTCACCTCGAAATTTTTGAAAAGAACTTGACCTATTAGCTTTATGCATTCCTGGAGGCAATGTTGTGTTCTTGCCGCGCATCTAAAAATGCTGAGAATGTGTGACTCATACGCATGTGATTGCAGAAATGGAATG
This sequence comes from Idiotropiscis lumnitzeri, assembly GCF_059441095.1. NCBI lineage: Eukaryota > Metazoa > Chordata > Actinopteri > Syngnathiformes > Syngnathidae > Idiotropiscis > Idiotropiscis lumnitzeri. Next base: position 7,736,733 of record NC_142401.1, read on the forward strand.
GGAACTCTTGACGACGTCACTCATTTTAAACTTTGCGGTTGTGAACGTTTATCTTGCAAGTGTTTTGCCCGTGACATGTTGCAGGCCAAATGTGCTTTGCATGCTGTGCACGTTTTCCACTTTCTTGTGCGTCACGTTTACCGCTGGAACTGCCAGTGAGATACATTGCAATGCGTATGAGAAATTGTTTCACGTTTCATAAATACAAAATAGATTGAAGACTTGGTTAAAAAGGACGATAAATACAGTACAGATTTTGACCGATTTTATCGGGGTACAATCAGACAGAACTGTTGCCAGATCAAGGCCAGACTCTGCGATTCTGCCTCCTCACAGAGAATGGTGATGTGTCTCCAAGCGAGTCTGCGAGTGTGCCACATTTAAAGAGAATGAAAGGAGATGATTTTATTGCCATTGAGGGAAGTTGGCTCTACACCAGGGGTGGGCGAACGATTTGATTGGCGGGCCACAATGGGTTTTAAAATTCGACAGAGGGGCCGACCAGGAGCAGATAGATGGAGTGTTTTAGTCACCTTACCTCATCGGAGAAAAAAAACCCAAACATTTAATTTTAAATGAAAGTGAACAAAAGCATTACAACAAAATATGTCTTTGAAAAGAAAACCGCAGTATTTAGAAAATAAAACATTAACAAGGTTTATTCATTGAATTTTTTTTTCAAGTTCTGCGGGCCGGATTAAAACGTTTATCGGGCTGCATGTGGCCCCCGGGCCGTAGTTTGCGCACGCCTGCTCTAACCGCTCTAACAGTGACGCAGCTCGCCCACTGTCACATCCGCCGGGCTATGCTCGTCTGCAGAATTCGCATCACCGATTTAACCTGCCTCTGCTGTAAAGTTGCGCCATCTGCCGCGCATAAAATACAACATTCGAGCGTGCTTAGCGTTTTGCAACACTGTCATGAATACGTCACTGCTGTGACTTTTTAACCGCGTCCGTTCATTGATGCACGTCTTCAGGGGGCGTGGTCAAAGACTTGAGGGGGAGGACTGAAGTAAGGCTAAATTCAAATCTTGCTAGCGGTTAGAAAACGGCAAACTCCCCATTTAAATACATTCTCAGAAAGAAAAAAAAAGATCATGAGAAGGACTTCCTCAGAAACTTTTTTTTGTTTTGTTTTGCTTTTCAGAATTGAGCAAGCAAATTGCCGTTATGAAATATAACCTGAAACTAATACGAGCTCTTTGTTTTGCTGAGTTAGTAGCCTTTTGGGAAAAGAAGGTTTTCTCATGCTCGCAAGTCAGACTTTGACCTAGAAATTACAGACGGAGCATCATTTTCGATTCTATTCTATTCGATTCCATTCAGGTGAACATTCTTAAGACATAGACGCCTCAAGCCTATTTTTTTTCTCTCATCATATTGGCTGCATGTTTCACTGTGTTTTTAGGCACCTTCTAATTTATTTGGAACGATACCACTCAACTCGTCAATCGTTCCTTGAGATTCTTTTAAGTGTAAGGAAGTGAATCACCAAATGACTAAAATGTCCATCGCTCTCATGTATTCTATTCATCTGACTTGTTGATTCATCAGCAGTCAGTGTGTTACACATGGTAGTTTTAGGAAACGTGTACAATTTGAGGTCACGCAAAGGTTTTGGGGGCGGTTTGGAAATCGTATTCTCTACCTCAATGGATGGCCGTGTTATGATCATGCTGTCATTGTCAGGAATGAATATTGATTAAATACTCCAGGAATACATCTGCGGTACAATCTGAGTCATGATACAAGTGAGTCACTCCTGAAAAACTCCTCGAAAGTGTCTTTTGCCTTCACATGTGACTTCAATGTAAACATTTTTCATATAGGGCTCTTTTTTTGTGCACGTGGGTGGAGTTTTCTTTCTTTTGACAATTTTGTAGACACGCGTCATTAAAAATGAGTGTTTGCACCTTTGTGCGAGTCAACATCGTTGCTAGCTTACCAGCCAATGAAAACGTCTTCTCTCATTCCCTTGAAATTTGACATGGCGGCAGCGTAAACAAAATGGCTAAAGTCCATACAGGTGCTCAGTTTATAAAAAAACTGCATGAAGATCGCCACTTGGGGATGATGTAAAGTTGCCCGCTGATGATGGTGATGATGATTTTTTTTTTTTTTAATTAAAATCCTTATGTGGCTACACGTGCCCCCCTTCCAAAACCGTAGTACTGATGACAATAATTATAATTCTGTTACCTGCTGTCGTCACATTCATGAATAAAATCCGATGATATCTAAAATCTATTCGCTGCTCCTTGTTCAAAAACACCAAAATGATGTTAAACCAGCGATCTCCCTTGCGCCAAAAGGTAGACGTGATTTGAGAAGCGGTAAGATTATACTAAATTTCAGCCACCAATTTGTCACGTGCTGGCCGTGTGTCTAAGCACACGCCCCTGCTACACCGGAACGCCCGGCAAACACCGTGTGCCAAATTCCCAAACCGCCCAAGCGAGGTCTACAAAAATAGAGCCCAGAGAAAGTAAAATGCACTTTTGTTAATAAATAAATAATGAAAAAAAAAACATGTACAAATTACATTCTGGAATAATAATAGAGAAATACAAAATTATCAAAAACAACCATATTGCATGAACATTTTTGGCTCTCATTTGATAATCATGTTGTTCTGTTCATACCGGTTTTATTTTTTTCATTTTTTGTTGTTGTTGTGGTTTGATCACAGTGGTTTGCTGTACTTTGAACATTTTTTTCTTTTTTTCTTTTATTTTTTACATGATCAAAATAAATTATAAAAAAAAAAAAACAACCTTGGGATTTATGAACTGGTTGGTTTAGCCACAGAAACCTCAACTAAACGTTTCCTGTAGTTGCAGATCAGACCAGTGTGGCAGCACGTGCACGACAATGGTTTGGAATAATATAGGAAAGAAAACAAAATATATATAAAAAAAAATAAATAAATTAAAAAAAAATATATATATATATATATATATTATTTATTTTAATTTTTTTAAATATATGAGACGGCTGGTATATACTCCGGCACCCTGCGGCCCTTGTGAGAAGCAGATCAGATAACGGATGGATGGATGGATTGTATTGTATCATGGGAATATTTTACGCTTTAGCACCCTCTGCTGTGTGAATCGAGTTGTGTGTGCGCGTGGGGTCCAAATACTCATTTTAGTTCAGTACTTTCAGTTTTTTTTTTTTCTGTGCGTGGGAATGTACATTTTCCCATTGTGGGACTAATAAAGAACATCTTTATCTTTATGTAGGTGATGATTACACTGTGTTGTGTGATGTGTTGAGCTTTGTGGTTGTGGTTGCACCTTGTGAAGCACTTGAGCTCAGTCATGCTTTAGTTTCACTTGGGGGGGGGTACGTTGTAGAGTACGTTTTCTCAGAATTGGACATCCCATCAAGGTATTTGTGAGCCATCGGTACTTCTTGTCAATGAGGGAGCAGATTGTCACAGAGATACGTCTTGTCGTCTCTCGAAGTCGCGCACACACATCGTAGCATTGGAGTGATATGAAAAAGCCGTTCAGAGTAGTCATGAAAATAGTTTTATTAACTCGTGTTGAACGCTTGTGAGAACTTAATCAATAGAACAATTCACATACTATAAAATTCAAATTACTCCCCTTATAAAAGCTACAAACAATTATTCTCATCATTATTACCATTGTTGTATTCATGAAAATGTACAAAGACATTTTTTTACATCGTTTTTTTTTTTTTTTTTTCCAAGTGCCAAAATGAATGCATCTGCAATATTCGGGCATTGGATAATTTGTTACATTGCATAATTTGGCATTCAAACAAACAAACTCACAAGCCTAAAAACACATCCTCCATTAAACATTCATGCCATGAATTGAAATTATCAACATATTAAATAAAATGTATAAAAATAAAAACCTTAAATTAATTCAAGTATTAAGTTGCGAAGTGTCAAATGTCACGGTGGAGTTTATCTTTGCTGTCATAAGGGTGATACCGTGAATGATGCCTGGTCCACTTCATCGAGCCAGTCCAGTAGCATATCCAGCTCTGCTACGGCCTTCATTACCGCCTTTACTGTGGACAGCTGAGTTGGGTAACAGCGAAGGCAAAGAGGGAAGACATTAGATAGATTCAAATGAGGCGGACATTCAGAATCGAAGTGAACGAGCGTCTTCTTTAAGACTGACTTGGCAGTGTTGTGTACATTTAGTTGTTAACTACCTTGTCGAACTCCGTTCCTAGAGAGTTGATTGCTTTGTGCGTGTCCTCGTTGCAGAGACAGTGCTGAGGGGAGAAGATAAGTGTTAATTCCTCACCGTGACACGTTTGTGGACAAGCCGTTTGAGCAGTCAGTCGATGTCCAACTTGTGCGCTCATTGGCCGTGTAATGTTAGATTCTTTCGGTGCACTCGGAGAATGACGAAGGTGCATTAGTAGGACAACGACATGCTCTTTGTGAGGACAATCGGTGTTGCCACAGTTACTTTGAAAAAGTAACTTTACTGATTTACTTGATTTTAAAAGTTAGTACTCATTCCCATAGACCTTATCAAAAAAGGTAGTCGCTGCCTCCCAAAGACGTATTTATACGTCTTAGCATTTTTCTGCGTCATAGCTCCGTGTTTTTATAGCATTAGAACAGAATATTCTGTTGGCCTCACAAAACCAGTCAAAATCCAGAAAAATGCTGGGATTGAGGCGTTTCCTCGAGTGAAAATGGCTGGCATTCAAAAAATGACAAGTTCAACATAAAAAAAAAATGACACTTAGTTTTGGAAGTACATTTTTGATATTCAAGAATAAATTTGTTTTTCCTTAAGAAATAAATCAAAGACAACATTTTTGACTTGGCATTTTTTTTTTAAATAATTAGCTTTTGTCTAGCTTTCTCTGAACATTAATGATAATTAATGGGGTTTCGATTCCCGGCCATTGTAATCATGTCAATGAGTCCTTGAGCTGATGCTTACTTGATATATTTAACTATTAACATTTATTATGTAAATTGTTCATAAATATAATGGTTAAAATTTGGAACCTCCTGTAGTCACACAATGCAAATTCCGTCGCGTTCCATGTTTTTTTTTTTTTTTTTTGAAGGAGTGTTACTGAAGTTAATAAACACTCTGTTGACAGCACAGAATGTGCAACAAACCATAATATCTAAATTATTAGCTGACACAAACTCAAAATAGAAAATAGTGATTGTATTCCCAGTTTGAAAACGTAAATCTTTCTCTTCGTCTACTTTTTATGTCGTATGGTACGGACACGAGAGTCGTCAATGGGCTGAAAACGTGCACGATTCATTCATGATGTCACTCCTTCAGACGGCAATTTAAATACAGTTATTTGTTGAGTACCTCCGGAGTACCATATAAATATAACCTACAGATTAACGTATTGTCATATTTGAAGAGTAGTCTGATTACTCAGAAAAGTAACACATTAGACCAGTCGTTACTGGGAAAATATGCATATTTTGTACCGAGTTTTGCCTCACATGTAGCAAGTAGGACGTGAATGGTCAGTTCAGTGCGCAGGTAGTTTATGAAACCGATGCTTTTTGGCGTTGAGGACACTTACGCATTTGTTTATATTCCGTCTCATGTTGACAAAAGCGTTGGCCAGGGCGCTGGAGCTCCTTTGCTCCTGCGGCTGATCGGAGGCAAAGTTGCGGAACACTCTCTCCACATAGAAGCGTAGGAGCAGGCGCAGGAAGCAGCATGTCTGATCTTCCTAAGAACGTCCAACAGGTTTACTCACCAAACAATCACATGTGGATCACTCTCGGAACTTTCAATTTTGAGCAACACCAAATAGACTCACCTGAACTTCTCTCATTGCTGTTCTGCTCAGAATCCTCACTCCAATCTCAGTGTCTTCGATAATCTGACATACGACCCAAACAAGATACGATTGAACATCCACGCCCACTCCATGGTGTCATCAACGACCTTTGGCCGGGAGAACAGGTGACAGACTTACCGCGTTTGAGCGTATTTCAGAATAATATCGGCGTAGCTCCGGCATGTGGACGCTGAAGCTGCATCGGTTGACCAGCGTCAAGGTGAGCGCCGGTTTAGCCACGAGGCAGAGCAGGAGGCAGAACGAGAAGCAGATTAAACCTGTCATCATGGTCGTCGTCTGGAGAGGAGACACAGGAGACAATTTGAGTGGAAAATTCTCATTTCTTATTACAAATCATCCACGGTGACTGCTGCCGATTATAATACGATTTTTACGTTGTCAATGATTTATGATTCGATCCATTTTACGATTCATCCACGTGAAGGGCGCTATTTGCAAACAATCTCACGAAGCTGTCTCATCATAAACGGCTTGTCAATCATCATTCGGATGTCAGTGATGCTCACTCACCTGTGCGTTCACCTCTATTCTGGAGAAGAATCCAAGGCTGGCTGTGTCTGTGTGCCTCCATGCTGTCTCCTCTTATAGTGCGGCCAGGGGGATTTTAGCAACAATAGCAGTTTCCAAAAATCGTAGTAGGAGGAAGTGTCGAAACAGGTACGCTGTTTGAAAAAGCGAAATGAATGCATGTTTTCCTCCTCCCTCAGGCTGATATTACAATATCCTAATCCATTATTTAATGACTCATTCATACAGTGACATCATTCTTCCATGCTAATCGCCCCGGTTCTGGTTCGACAGCATAGTCTCTTCAGTCGATTAGATAACTGTCTTGTCGGGGTCCAAGTCCAGCATTTTTTTAATGCAATTATTTTAATACTCGGTTTACCTCAAGTTCGCCACAGTTTAATTTCCTTTTATTGTCTAATATTTTTGATATGCATTGACTGTTAAGTTTTAAGTGCGTTTTTTTGTTTTTTGCATTAAAAGCTGTCTTGGGACTTTACTGTAGTCAGACAAGTTCAGATTGGAAACACCCAGTCGACTTGTTGAGCTGCTAATTCCACGGGATGAATTTTTCAAAAATTCACTTGAGCACATGCACAGTCATGGTTGCCTGCTGGGCAAGATAACGCAAGGGTGTACCCTCACCTCTCCCCCAAATCTTTTTTTGACGAGGCTCAGGTTTTCCCTCGACCTTGATTTGATAAGTGCTGTGGATGAATAGTTGGGGGGGTTGAGTATGACATCATATTTTTACCTATTTTTATTTATTGTTGGTCTTCTTTTGTTCAGTCAGTGCAGGATCACTATTAAGATGTTTTTTTGTTTTTTTTTAATTAAATGAGTGAAATAAAATTCGACTTTCCTGCAATGCCAACAAGCCCATTGGACAAAACTGCGGGGGGGGGTTATTTGAAAGGAAATCAGCCACAAAAAAGAAGCACGTGTCGGCAGGTAAGACTGTAAGTAAAATGGCCCTAAGCACTTTTGTCAAGTTTGAATGAAACAAAAGAGCCATGACGCCGATGCCAGTTAAAAACCCGAATAATCTAATGTCTGGAATATTTCTTTCACACCACACAATGTTATTACACAAGGGATGAAAAACGACAACTATTTATTGTGATTCATGTCCTTGTAGAAGAGAGATGGCAGGCGCATTTTTTTTGTTTGGGGAAGTTTAGGCAGAGTTGAAGTTGAAGCTGCATTATTTCTCCTGGCCAGCAGAGGGCGACTCCACTGGTGGGAAAAAAATCTGAGCTATTGGGACTGCAAACACTTTTACACATGACAGATCCCAAAATACATTTGAATGCGCTCTGTCTTTAGTTGTTAGTATAATTTACATTCACATTGACGTCCCATGCAATGAGTAAAATCGTAAAAAGTCCCAAATACTGCACATTGTGACAGGTTAATTTAAAATACAGTGGCAGAAAAAATAGGGTTTTAACTGAATATAATCCGGAAAGTTCGGAGTACGGAGACGACCACTTCAAAATTTGTTGACCTGAATTAAGGAAGTTTAACAGAAGAGGGTAGAGTAGCAAAAAAAAAAAAAAAAAAGGTCCCAACTAAGAGTACGGTTTCCCTTTAGAATAATATGACTCAAAGAAGTAAAAAGTAGCCCCTCCAAATAATTACTTGTGTATGAGTAAGTATAAATTACTGCATAATTTCTGATTTATTTATTTTTTAAAAAGTGCCTGAATGTAAAAAATATCAAATGAATATGACAATCTGGACAAAAATGTGAAAATGCAAGTTACGACAAAAATCTAATAATAATATGCTCATTCGTTATAATAATTATGATAATAATAATAATAATATGCTGATTCAAATTTTGCCCAACAATATCAACACTTAAAAAGAATGATATTACTAACAATAAAACAAAGGCAAATACAGACACCCCAAAAAAGCTCTTAAATGAACGTCCCTTGTTTACACACGTATTTTGAAAGTCAAAAACAACGCCAGCTCTGCCAACTTGCATCTTTACTGTATCTTCCATGCTGTGAGTACCCTGTGGACTGCTTTCTCTCGCCTTTTCCGTATCGTGAACAAAAATCAGTCATCTGAGACTATCGAGTCTTCAGGTAGTTCCTATTAGCATAGCGAGCATAACAGATAAACAAACCAAGAAAGGGTTCCCTCAGAACTTTTCAGACGACTCAAATTATTTCAACTCGTCAATGCCAAGCCACATTCTGTGTTACAACAGCGTGCCTTCATTATAAACGAGTACGAGTAGTAAACTAGCCTGCCAGCAGTCCAGACCTGTCTCCCATTGAAAATGTGTGGAGGGCAAAATATGATGGAGACCTCAGACTGTTGAGCAACTCAAGTTGTTTATATATAGTAGCTACAATGTCACGTGACCAAAATGGAACTAATTCTAATTAACTAATAACTAATTAATTTAAAAAAAAAGTCATATAGATTGGTCTTTGTCATTTAGCATGCATGCTCCATCCTGGTTTATTGAGGATCACAAACAGACCAAATGTATCGTTGTTGCATCCAGATCCTCATTCATTATTTATTTATTTATTTTTTTGGTTCTTCCATGTCGGAAAGATCGCCTCGCTGTTCCCGTCAGGACACGTGCAGCAGCATTGCGGACCGGCTGGAGACTTACACTAATCGGTCACATGGACTCGTTTTTCTGCATCTATTACGTATCAACGGGAAAATTACTGATTTGAGTGTTTGGGGTAAAAAAAAAGGTCTTTCCCAGACACCTCTGGCAAAGGGTTGTTTCTTGTTTGGCATCTCTGGGAGCATTTAATGTATCCAATTACATAACTTGATATCATTTGGTTCAAAGTTTCTGAGGTGTCAAGAGCCAAGTGCAATTATTTCAGTCTATGAATAGAACATGGCACAGGCTTGAATGTCATTAAGCGTCATAACACTTGGTTTATAATTAGATGATTATTATCCATTTCAGATCTCTTACAATAACTTCATGTTTATGCAGGCTTTTAGACAAAAGACAAACAATGGAGGTAATTTTGAAGAGTGGCTTCTTTGATGGAAAGTTTAACCGCAGTAACGCATCCATGCACTGGTAAGGAAAAGCAAAAAGGAAAGGATTTGCCTTTACAATAAGTCTATAAAAAAAAAGAAATATTTTCGTATTCCATAATCACTTCAACCAAAATGTAAGGAATATCTGTAATTTGTTATAAAAGTTATTGTTTTTTAATGTCTGACTAAATATAGCCAGTGGCATTAAATCTGTGTTGCCAGATTGGGATGGTGTATGGAACAAATCTCAACCAATTTGGATTACTTTATAAACTAAGGGAGAAAAAAAAACAAAAAAAACTTTATTCATCTTGACTGAGGTCAAAAATTGGAAATAAGTGCCGTGAATTTTCCTATATTTGAATTCAGAAAACATTCCATCCATAGGAAAAAAAATGTTATAGTGGATTATTTTTATATGAAAAAAAATGTAATGCTGACCAACATATATACAAAAAAAATCGTCTAAAAATTCATGACTCCTTGAATGAGCGGAAACATGCATTTCATTCCAATGAGACTCAATTAAATTTTTTTTAAATGGTTATGTTTCATTTATGTCACTTTGTCCTACTATATTTGTCCACTTCTAAATTAAATAGAATAAAAGGTCCATTGTGGTGTGGCGAAAAATCCTAAAAAAAACCTCTGCCATTAGGACAGGCGTGGGCAAACTATGGCCCGGGGGCCACATGCGGCCCGTTAAATGTTTTAATCCGGCCCGCCGAACTTGAAAAAAATTAAATGAATAAACATTGTTTTATTTTCTAAGTACTGTGGTTTTTCAAAGACATATATTTTGTTGCAATGCTTTTGTTCACTTTCATTTAAAATTAAATGTAGTTTTTTTTTTCAGATAAAGTGAGATTACCAAAACATTCCATCCATCTGCTCCTGGTACCGCCCCTCTGTCAAATATTAGCTATTCAAGCCAAGAGCATCCAGGTGTTGTGGTAGCTCTATTTGCCTTTGGCTGTTTTTTGAGAATGACCTTACTTGATGGTAAAACAACAAATGTATTTTTAGGAATATTGATTCTTATATTTAAGCAATTAACTCATTCACAACCAGCCCAGTAAAAAAAATGGATTTTGACGTATTTATCCGTCAGTGGTATTGAATGAGTTAAGGATTGTTTTAATTCAACATTGAGCATTTGCTAACACGTCGTCACCCAACAATGACTTTTTTTTCAGTTCTTTTGCTCCGGCATTGTGTTATTGTTGTTTAACCATTCGCCGTAATTGTGTCTGCTTTAGTTGTGCCGCAAGTGATGTCATCATTTCCCACGCTGCACTTTCTGCCCTGTCATACCTGTTTTGCAAACACTCACTTTCACTGCTGCACACAAAATGAGAGAAAGTGTGTCCTTGTGTAGATTGCACTTGCAATGTCTTGTTGTTATAACAAAATCGTAGACGTGTACTACCATTGTTATAAGCCTGCGTGTTATTACCAATAATATAAGACAGTTCACAAAAAAGTGCTTGCATGCCAGTACATTTTATTCACAAAAGATTCAAATGCATCCATCATTACATCTAAAAAAAAAGAAAAAAAAAAAAGAAAAAGTTTATTAATTTTGAATAAATTCCGTTTATTCACTTAATTATTTGTACAAACCTTTATACAGGGAAGAAAAAATATGATAAAATTTTAATTGGAATAACTTGAATGATGCATGCAAATTTGGGACACTTCCAACTACACAGTAGTTAACATTTTTATTTATTTATTTTTTTATCCTCTATCTATTTATGAACATACTAACTACATATGTGAAGCGTGTCCGTCAATGCACCTGTATTTTCAGGCTTTTCAAGCATTTGTCTTCGGATATTTTTGTTAACAACCATAATAGCATGTAGCAACTCCTCAAGTCGACATATTTGTGCTAGCTGTGAAATCAGCGAAACTTTGGAACCTTCCACGACGTTGCCGTATAGCCCAGAGACAGTTTCACAAAGAGCACGTGTGGAGCTGGTTTGGATGATAGCGTGAGTGTGCGAGTGCACGCCTCCTCGCTTCAAAGCAGACTTTCCCTAAATAACAATGGAGTGAAGGTTTCTGAAGCACATGATGACATCCAGCGGTATGGGCGGGCTGAGTTGATTTCCATCTAAGCGCAGGTACCTGAAGCAACACCAACGTGACTTAACATGTCCATCAAAGATGTTTTGCTCCCTCAAAGTCAACATCTGCATTTTCTGTTTTGGCTGGGTACGTCATTGGACTTACCTTAGCTTGGGAATATGGCTGGGGTCACTCGTGTCGGCCTGCAGGCTGCGTGGGCAGATCAGGGTGCCGTTGATCTCTGTCGGTACGAAGCGTATGTTTGAGTGATTCGCAGACAAGCCCGTCTACGGTTACAACATTACAGAATTCAAATCTTAAGTAATTTCAAAGTGCACTTGCCTGGAGGTTGTAAACGTACAAAGGGAAATAAGGTGTGGTGCAGGTGATTTGTTGACATTACTAAATGTTCGTTATGTCTTTGGTATAATGTAGCTTTTTAATGTAGCAGACCTCAGCTTTAGTTTACACAGATGAAGTATAAATAGTTTGGTCTATGAAAGTTCAAATGAAAGCATAATAACATATTTGGACTTGACAGGATCGTACTGTGTAATTACTCAAATGTCCAAATATTATACAATTGTATTTGTCACAGGTTGAAATTTGGCAATGATATTCATCTAAAAATAGAAACAGTAAACCATATGTGGGGACCATAACAAACACATAATAAAATAAAGTTTATGTTTGTACCAGTCGTGGTTTAACTGTCTGCATTTAGATTGAGTGTAACGCCTCAGGGGGAATTTTAGTGCCGGGTTGAAACTATCACTTTTGATATTAAAAAAAAAAAAAAAAAGAAAGAAAGAAATACAAAAAAACCTGCACATTTCTTCTATATTATATTTTATATATATATATATATATATATATATATATATATATATATTTATAATATATATATATATATATATATTTGTAGATTTATTTTATTTATTTATTTATTTATAGATTTATTTGAGGCTTTTTGGAAATTGGTTGATATCACCAGTGCGTGTGTTGAAATGCAAAACTTTGCTTGAATTTTCCCTTTTGTAAAAAACTTGATCTTGTTTGTTGTAGGAATATGGATTTTATCACTTATTTTAATGCCTTGTGTGAATTATGGATATAAAAAGTCTACACACCCCCTCTTTAAATGCTCGGTTATTACGATCTGAAAAAAGATCACGATAAGAATATGAAGAACTTTTGCCACCTTAATGTGACCCTATAATCTGAACAACTAAAGTGATTTTTGTTTCACATTTTAGAGAGAAGTAAAAAAATAGTGCAGACGTGGCTCTAATCAGAATTAACCAATCACGTTCAAACTCATGTTAAATGGGAGTCCATTTAAAGTGATCACCGTTTGCTTAAAGATTTACCACTGTGACCTCGACGCTATTCATTAGCCTATCGATGCCATTCGCATTTAAACATTAAACAGCTCGAAACAATCACTTAGTCTCTTTTTTTCAAGAATTGTTCATTATCTGCCAAATCTGCTGCTTCCTGTGAAGTGAATTGAGTTGACTTTTCTGCCACCCTTATCTCAAATTAGATCTGACTATGACACAGTTAAAAATCCAGTGCAGGAAAAAAAAAAGTAGCTCTAACACATATATAGCTAAATATTTACAAACCCGTGTGATTATAAAAGCAACATTATTTAAAAAGGTCACGGAAAAAAATAGTTTCCAGCGGTTGAGCTGTTCAATTATACTTTCGGACTGCGTTTTATTGATATGGAAATAATTCTATTTTAAGCTGATACCAAATTCAAGACATCTACCACACTTTACTGATTACACAAGTCTTGTCTTGTCTGATGTGGCGGAGAGCATAATAGTCGAATTCCATGCAGCCATCCCTTTTCTGTAGCGCTTATCCTCACCGGGGTCATGGGTTGTGCTGGGGCCTATCCTCGCTGACGATGTGCCAGAAGCGGGGTGCACCCTGAACTGGTTGCCAGCCAATTGCGGTTGCAGTAGATTTATGACCCCAAAATAAGGAAGCCTACGCAACGCATTCCAGCGAACTGCCTTTGACTTACTCTCGATGGTGTTGTGGTTGAGGTGCAGATGCTCCAGGTGAGTGCTGAAGAGTGGAATAGAGGCCAGCTGGTTGTGAGCGAGCTGCAGGTCCAGCAAGGTGGAGATGTTGAACACGGCCCTCGGGACGCCTTTGTCACTCAGATGGTTGTAGTTGAGCCTCACAAAGGCCAGGTGAGAGAAGTCTTGGAAGTAGTCTCTGAATAGGGGAATAACCTTTCTTAAAATTTAGTATTCCAAAACATGGCTGCACCACATGATAACACAGACGTCAAACTTTGAAATAGGACACCTAGTCTAGTAGTTAAAGACCGGAATAAAACAGACGTCAGATTATCTTTGTGAAACTTTGTTTTTCCTTCTATCCAAAATATATTTATTATTTATTACAGATTACAGATGTGATAATGTCCTAAAAGTACAATTTGTTACAATAGACATTTTTGATTCTGATATTTAATCCGATTCAGGCTTTCAAAATTGTTAGCGTAGTGTGTAAAAAAATTAATTTCTCCAACATGTCCCTATCTGATTTATCACTAAAACATCCTGGTGGGGTTTGACTCATGGGTTCCAAATTCTGAGCCCGGTGAAGTCTGCCGAGTGACAATTTGACATTTTTTATGAATATATATATGTTTCAGTTTTCACTCAAAAACAAAAGAATTAATCGGGTACCCCACCTGTTTATTTTACACGAAAAAAAAATAAAAAATGAATAATGTTGATCCCCGTGAGTTCCGATGTGATTTTATTCACTGTGTAGCCACATGGACTCGGAATACTTGCTTTGGGATGTCCTCGATGCGGTTTTTGTCGAGGAAAAGCTGTATGAGGGTCCTCGGCACGCCGGCGGGCATCTTTTTGAGCGCATTGTGAGCCAAATTGAGCTGCATCAGGCTGGACAAATCCTTGAAGGTGTTCCTGTCCAGGTCGCTCAGCTGGCAGGAAAGACGTCACCGTTATGCACAAAGAACACACACACACACACCCACGCACAGCTGTATCGAAATTGGGAATTTCACCTGGTTGTGGTAGAGGTCGAGTAAGGTCAGGTTCCCCATCTTGCTGAGGGCGCCTGCAGGTATTCTGAAAATACGATTCTTACTGAGACGGAGCTGTTCCAGACTTGCCGGGAGGCCCGAGGGCACCTCTTTCAGCTGGTTGCGTTGAACGTAGAGGTACAACAGTGCAGGTATCTTCTGGAACACCTACACAAAGATATAAATAGAACAGCGTCGATGTTGCAGGCATTTCGCAAGTTGCACCAAGCAAGGGAGCTGTCTTACTTGTTTGTCGATCCGATGAATGCGATTGTTCGCCAGATTGATCCAACGGACGTCCGTGGCATTTGCGAAAGGTTCTGCCGTCACCTCTGAGATGTAGTTGTTTTGAAGGTACAGATAGTGGGTTCTCAACGGGATGGCAGGGATCACACGGATGTTGCGGTTTTCGCAGTTGAGAGAGTTGGGATAGCTTGGCGAGCATAGACACTCCCTGGGGCAGTCGGGGTAGGGCGAAGGCGGGCCGAGGATGAGCGGGGGGAAGTCCGTTGGCTCCCGCGGCTCGGGTTGGGGGACGGGGGGCTGCCTGGGCGTGGTCGGGCGCCTGGTGGGTTTCCTTGGCCGAGGCCTCTGGGCGAGCACTGCTCCTATTAGAAGGAGCAGCACCAAGGAAGAGAAAAATCCGGTGGGGGCCTTCATGCTCCTGAATAAACATCAACACAGGTTTCCTGTTTGTTTTGTTTTTCTTGACATCCCCCAAGGATGTTATCTCACTTACATGGGTTTTTTTGGTTTGTGGGTTGGTGTTCTGCCAAATTTGAAGAGAATCCACACAAATTGATGAAATCAAATCACTATATATAGTATGGTAATAACTTAGCTACGTTGCCAGTTATGAAAGCAATTATTATTTTTATCAGAATCAGAATGCCCTTTATTGTCATTGTACTCAGTGTGCAATGAGATTAGAGAGCTCCCCGCTCCAGTGTAATATAACAATAATTTTATTATATTATATGATAATAATAAAAATACGTATTATTATTATTGTTATTATTAATATTATTATTATTATTATTATTATTATTATTATTATAAAATAACATAATTAAAGATTAAATAATTAAATAGAAAATAAATATGTTGTATGATTTAACCAGATCATGTGTGTATGACTTACATACTGAATCAACCACCATATTTTTCTGACTTTTATGGCGCACCGCTGCACATTAAGGGAAACCAGAACCAGTACAGCAAATAAGTCAAATTCATTTCATGTCCACTCGACACCCACACATAAGGCGCACCCGATTATAAGGCTCACTGTGTAGTTTTGAGAACATTTTAAGAACGAAAGATTTAAAAACTTATTTTAAGTACGCCTTATAGACCAAAAAAATACAACGCATCCTAAATCCATGTAACCAGAAGATGTCCTGTGTGCAAGTGTACCTAATGTTGAGGCCTATTAAGAAAGACTAACTTTATAGAATATTTTCAGAATATGTGATTAGAATAAAAAAAAAATTAAAAAAACGGCACTGTCCACTTTTATTGTACTCCGTTTAACATAATCAATTGCTTCTTATTTAGCGCTGGTGAGTGAGCAGGAATCCGTTTATAAGGCGGGAAATTAATAGTTAAGAAAAAAAAATGAATGCTGTGTTTAAAGAATCGGGAATAAAGACTCTTTTATCAGGGCTGCTCCCGAGGGAGACTTGAAGAAGGGAAGACAGCAGGCTTGGAAGTTCCGGAGTCTTTGCGTGTGCACTTTCACTAATAAGCTTACATATAGCTGCTTATGGCTGCAGTATGTGCACGCTGACATCACCACGAATGCAGCCTCATGGGGGAATTTCACCACTCACAGTGGAAGAAAATACAAGTTTACAGCTGGGCACCCGTCAGGCCGAACGGCAGTTTATTCTAATCACTTTGTTAGGACAGTTAGGCAAGTCTTTCGAGCATTAGGTAAACATATCTTATGAATCACGGTGCAGGAACCTCCCAGACATCATTTGTTCTGCCTGGAAAAACAAATAAGAACTTTTCTCTGACGCCGAATCTTGCCACTGCCCTTCCTTTTCCCTCTCAGTCATCCAGAGCCTTCCAGACCCCCGTTCCACACCGGACACCAAAAGAACTCGCCCTGCTTCCTCCATTCTGAGACTGACAATAGCAACTGAGTGCAAACTTTTGATTAGTACTGCGTAAATTGAGTTGTATAAACTTTTAGACTTTCCTTAACACCTATGGACAATTTACAGCAGTGGTATCCAAAATACAGTCTGTGGCCCATTGGTGGTCCCCCCACTGTTTTTCAGTCGACTGCAGAATATACTAAAAATACAATGGGAAAGCAATGCTTTTTTATTTTTTTTTAAATATATATTTTTTTGTCATTTTAGATGTGTGACTCTTAAAAAAGTGGGTTGAATGATGGGGATGACAGTGAAAAAAATAATAATTTTTATCCTTCTGATTTACTTAATTTGGGCATGTTGCTTGGACAAATGAAAATGTGGTGAACTAACATATCATTTGGACATTTACATCAGTTTACAACCTAAACTAATATAGTATTTGAATTTGGTATTTTCTACGTTGAGCCGTCAGGCAATTTTTTAATGGATAAATCGGTCTTTACCTGACGCTTTAACTTTGACAGCTCTAATATATATATATATATATATATATATATATATATATATATACATATATATATATATATATATAAACACATGTTTTCAGCAATGTAGGAGTACCTGGCAAAAATCCAGACTAGCACACGGAAAGAATCCTGAGTCAAAGTTCAAACTCTCAACCTGGTAACTGTGAGGCATGCTAACCGATTAACAGTAGCATTTTCTTTCTTGATCAGAGTGCGCAGGTGCGCCAAATGGTGCGTCTGTGGACTAACAAGTCCTCTTGCATGTTTTGAATCGCAAAAGTGATTCTTTGATGCACAATATTCGTACGGTGCACGAGTAAACATGTCAGTTACATTACAGCAGTATACAAGGAGATAGTCCAGCATGCCGCAACTGAAGATCAAACGATAATCAAAAACACATAACAGCCATCTTGGATTGTTAAAAAAAACATGAACCGCAGTCGATGTGGTCAAATGAATATTTGAGTCATTTGTGAGTAAACGACACAAAATCCATGCATAATAAGATGTTGCTCAGTGTGATGTCATCCAAAGGGCATAGTTGAGCTGCTTTCACGTCTTTCGTGTACAATCTGGCTCATAGGCAAGGAATTGCGGAAGAAGCAATCGTGTGCCCCCTTTTGAAGCCCTCCTCACCAACACACTCTCTGCATTAGTCTTAGTATGTGATTGCCAAAAATGTTCTCATGTGGGTGTGGCTGCGATCCCCCCATAACACTGGCCTGCATTGGTTGTGCAAAAAAAAAAAAAAATCTGCAAATCCATCTGGGTGTGCGAAGACAAACTTGCATGGTAGAATCAATGCAGTCAATAAAATATTTTAAATCAGCGAAATTGAGGGATGTGGTGGTAAGATAATGCGTGCTTTATTGTTTGAGGGGAATTGTGAATAAATCAGCATCAAGCAAAATCGCTTTAGGAACAATTGTGGTCATTTTTTTTTTGGGGGGGGGGTTTGGAACGAACACATTAGGAAAATTGGGATCTCCTGGAGTACCACGGGGTGGCAGGTATGGCACAAGCACATGCGTCGCCATGGAAACACATGCTGTCCACGTGCCAACAGTCTCATTCCACAACACACCCTCTGTTTTCACACCCAAACATCACTGTAAACAAAAACAAATAAAGTTCCTTACCTGCCTTTGGTACCTGCCCTCTTTTGTCAAGTCGCAAGTTGTGTCTTTTCTTCTTCTCTCTGCCTTTCGCCCTCCTTCCTTCTCGAGCTGTCCACTCCCTCTCTTCCTCTCTGTCCCTCACCCTCCCCATCCTCCCTCCCTCTCTCTCTCTCTCTCTCTTTGAGCTGTTTGGCTTCGTTCCCTCTCAAGGTCACACTGGTTCTTTCTTCACGACCCATGACTTTTTATTCTTGAGAGAGTCCAATTTTGATTTCCTTCAGTGACAAAACTAGAATCATGTCCGTTGTGGTGTATTTGCATGGATGCAAAAACGTGGGAAAGATGGAACATTCAGAGACGCCCAGCTGTGATTGCATTGGCCTTTTCCACTCTCTCTCTTTGTCTCTCGCTCTCTCTCTCCTCTATTGTTTGGATGAAGGCACTCACGTCTCATCATGTGGTTCTCATTAGCAGCATCCAACTGCAAACTGCATCCACGGCTTCTTTCTTTTCTTTGCAAGTTAAATGTGCCAGACTCCAAAGCCATCATTTGTTCTCAACGGTTTTAAGGTTTATTACACAGCACGTCAGTTGCTTTCGACTCTTCTGATGCTTTTCAGTGGGTGCTGGGCCATTTGCCCGTTGACTTTGAGGCAAGTGACGAGCTACACCCTAGATTGGTCACCAGCCAATTTCAAGGCGCAATGTAGACAAACGTCCATTCACACTCACTCAGGGCTGGACTGGCACAGAAAATCCGCTCTGGCATTTTGTCTTAGGCTGCCCCGCATGCGCATATCTACACATGCTCGCAATGTGTTCTGAATGGGAGAAGTCATTGTTTATCATCCCATCCACAGTCAGGGTTGCATGAAATGAAACGCAAACATATCCAGAATGATAATCACTGCATTCATAATATACGCAGGATCAAGTTGAAGCAGAAAGCATTAATTTATTAGATAATGCCACTTTGTTTGTTGTTGCTTTGCTTGCGCAACTTCTATATCATGCATTTGCTAGCTAACAGCTAATTAGAGCTGACTCTGTTTTACATACTTCAACTAAAAGCCCCTTGATTCAAATTATATTGGAAAAAAGTACAATCTTTTCATTTTTCTCAATTCCAAATGCAGCTTTTTGCTTCAGTTTGTTCCTGCTTGTATTACAAAATATTAGCCGTGTCGTTTGCTGATGCGAAAATTATTACTATGAGCAAGAATCAAATCTTCTATTCTAAATATAGACTCACGATATTGTAAATGGGTTAATGCAGGGGTGTGCAAACTTTTTGATTGGCGGGCCACAATGGGTTGTAAAATTTGACAGAGGGGGCCGGACCAGGAGCGGATGGATGGAGTGTTTTGGTAACCTCACCTCATCAGAGAAAAAAATGCATTTAATTTGAAATAAAAGTGAACAAAATCATTACAACAATATATATGTCTTTGAAAAACCACTGTATTTAGAACATAAAACATAAACAAGGTTTATTCATTTCATTTTTTTCAAGTTCAGCGGGCCGGGTTAAAACGTTTAACGGGCCGCATGTGGCCCCGGGGCCGTAGTTTGCCCACGACTGGGTTAATGGGCAGCTCTTTCAAAATAGGGGGCCGGTTTTGGTTAAACGGGCGGAAAATAATGATTAAATAGCACCTTCTTGGGTCCAAAAGATGGCAGAGTCCAGTCCTGCACTCACAGATTTAACCAATGGACGATGAAGAGTCTTCCATTTTTGGGGAACTCTCATTCCCACCATTCCACCTGATTAAGAATTATTCAAAATTGCCTGTACAGTTGATGAAGAGTTTGACCAGGTTGACGGCCTGGAACAGATGAATTCAGTCCCCAGGCTTGTGACAGAGCACAGCTGGCCAAACATCTGGTTATGACTGACCTCAACCAGAAATGCAACAACAAAATATTTCGATTCAGTCATTTGTTGTGATCATCTCGTTTTGGTTAAAGTTGATTTCTCTTTTTTAATGCTTTTAAGTATGCAGTGTAGCGGAAGTCATCTTTATGCGTACAAAAGAAAAATTTGTGTTTTAATCCATCATAAATGTTGGAAATCAAACTTTAAGGAGATTTAGACATAAGCACAGTGTTGTTTGTTGTGGTTATTTCGACAAAATGCATCAGTGGGATGTTTGAATAGTTTCATTAGAAGTGCTAAATATACAAGACTATTTGTGCGGTTAGTTTGTGCGTGTGCAAACTAAGTCACATGGCCTCTGGAATGCAAGTCGTCTGGCTCGCAGCGCTCAAATCCGCACAGATGGACAACAAAGGGCCGAATGTTTGCACTGAGCTTCTCACCTGTTGATTCTAGAGGAGCGATATTTATTGAGGGCTCACACTTGCTTTTACTGCAGGAAACATTACAAGCTGCGGCCGTTTTGCCCGCTTTTAGAAAATGAAGCAGATGCTTTCCAATGAGATGGTGAGCGAGGCAGCGTCAGGCTCGGGTCCAAAATGCGTTTCATAATCAAAGAGCCATCCAACAACAGGCTGTCATCTCCAGAGCAGTTTCTGTTGATGATTGAAAGAAGGCAAGCGTGATTTAGGCGAAGAAAAAAAACAGAGGAGAGGACGTAAATTCCCCCTTCATCATTGATGGAGTTCTCCTGAAATATTGTTGCGCACATTGAAATGAGACAACATCACATCCTGTGAGCTGTGTGTGAACATTCTTGTCTTTGACATGCCGCACCCAATTGGCCTCGCAAAAGTCAGGCCAAAATCCACGTCTCTGAAGTCTGGGAGCCGACAGTATTGGCTGTTAAAATGCTTACTCTCAGCTTTTTACTTGTGTCACTGCTGGCCTACAAAAAAAAAAAATCTCCCAAAAAAAAAATAAAAAAATATTTTTGTAATGAATCACTGACTGGTGACACAAATGCGATGTCTTGTGGAATATGACTGGAGAATTTATGTCTTCATGAAACAGGAAACAATTTCTTGCGTTTTATACTTCTGCTTCCCTGTCACACAACAAATATGGACCACAATAAATACGCAATTAAATTTTCAAAAATGATATTGAATAGAATAGATTTCCACCAAGGCCACTCCATTCCTGTAGGTGGCAGACTTGACATACACAACGAGCTTATTGTCACCACAGTGCCACCTACTGGATCTGGCAGGTCACTGCCTCACTTGACCCGAATGCAAGAAAAATGTTCTAAAAAAAAAATGCTTCTATGGCGAGTGAATGAGTAAATTGTTTTTGTTTGTTTTATTACACGGGGACCTTCAGCTGCCTTTTAAATGTTTTTTTTTTTTTTTATATTGAACTTACCAACATTGATGACAAAACCTTTTGCATGTGTTTGAAATTCAGTTGATGAATCTGACGGCACACTTCAACATCCTCCAGTAGTCAAAACGCTTGTGTTTACCCATAAAACAGTCCGTTGATGTTCCTCTCGTATTTTCTGATGTGGTGCCCTGCATCTATATAAGCTTTTAATCTCTACCGCCTGACAGTTGACTTGGCGTCATGGTCAGACCAGATGACTGAGTGAAGCTTGTGTCTTCATAGGCGCATTGTTTCAAGTATGTTGTTTCTGAAGCCAGTTCAAAATTTAATTGTTGCCAGAAGTTGAAAAAAAAAATGAAGTCTGTTGCCCTTTATACGCAGCAAAGATTGTTCAATCATCTCAGTAGAGACATAAACGTATCACGTTATCCCTTATTGGAGTTGGAGTTTAATTATCATCATGGACCAGTGGAACCAGTAAAGCTCAACCGTTCCCATTTCACTGTGTCTTGAGCTCTAAAATCTTCAGGACGGAGAGAGGCTCAATCAGCCAACTTTTTTTTTCCGGTGAAAGGTGTAAGATGGCCTTGTTCAACAAGTTTCTATGTAAAAAAAAAAATCATTACTTAAGGGAAAATACAGCAGAAGCCCAATCTTTAAATCCCCAGTTTATTCAAACCTGCAACAACTGTGCAAGTCATGGGAAAAAAAAGGCTACCTGAGCTTCAGACAGGAAGGTAACACACACACATGAGCACGCACACACACGCACACACTCCAATAATATTGTTGGTGATTTGAGAAGGAATGTTAAATGTCAAGAAAACCTTTTTTCTCCAGGAAGAAAAAAAAAAAAACACTTGCTTGCTAATGTTCAAATAGTGTCCGAACTTGCCATCTGTTTTAACTTTTAAAGTTAGGTAAGGTGAAAACATCCATGCATTACAAAACACTAACGGCAGAGGTTTCATCATTCATAAAATTTATTTAAAACACATGAGCAGGCTAATTTCCTATTCGCACAACAAAAACACACCTGATTAAAAGCCACAATAGCGAAATTTAGCCATAAAAATGGATTTGGATGCACATTATCCACATCGGACAAATAGCCGCGGGTCACCACGTTATTAAATCGGGTATTATATATATTCGAAACGCCGGGAGACGCTTTTTACAAACAACGCAAATTCACAGATGAGCTCGGACCGAATCGCACTGTTGAGATGGCTGTATTCGTTGCACTCAATCCCTTTGCGCAAATAAAATGCTGATTATGGCTCTCAATTGCTTCTTCACACAGCCACGCAAATCACTTCTGTGTTTTTGCCCAGTCTCTCGCTCTCTCTCTCGCTCGATCGCGGTCAGTTGAACTCTCAGTTTAAGGGCCAGTACACACAACAGAATTTTAAAGTTTAATTTCATTTTAATTCTATGCACGCAGTACTTGATCTGGTTAGGGACGACTAAAGGGCCGGACAAAAACACACTTCCACCCTTGCTTAGTTTGTCGTTTAAAAAAGAATTTAAAAAAAATTCGTCCTCCATCCTTTGACCCCAAAGTGGGCATCAGGACGGACCGTTCCGTCCCTGGTTCGTAATACCCACCTCTGCAAATAGACCTGTAAAGTTACGTTTGATAATAACATTGTTTTTGTGAGTTTTAAATGATCTTTCGTTTGCCTTTTTGTCCAGTTTCAGGGATTGGTGATTTTCTCTTATTGGGCATAAATTCGACACTCAAAACCTTTTGGTGGTTGAGCTACTCCAAATTCCTAAAGTATCAAAAGAAATAACACTAAAAATCCACAACAGCAGAAATCTGACTCAACGGGACTCAGCAACAGGCCCCTTCCGCGGGTGTTTTTGGTGTTGCCAATAGCTTTTTGTGTTTTTCTTTGACTGAGACAAATGATGGCGATAGAACTAACATTTTCTCTTCAGTATTTAAAGTTGCTTGGCTTGCTAAAATTTGCCACGGCTTTTCTGAACCAAATTACTTTTCAGACTCCAACTAAGAAGCATCTGGAAACATTAACAATGTTAATATAACTGCAAATACTTGCGGACAAAAGAGCTTTGTCTTTGGTTCTGTCAAAGTCTGAATGACGCTTGTTTGTGTTATTCGTGAGGCTCAGTGGAATTTTACTGTTGTTCTCACACCACAGGAGCTTCTCGGCAGAAGCTGACGACGATCCTGATCATTTGAATCAGGTTTGTCAGAGGAGGCAAACATCTAAAACATGCAGGATCGCAACCACCGAGGACCGGAATTGCCCACTTCTGATTTCCGAAGTCATAAGCTGCAATGTGAAAACCTTTGTTGTGTGACAAATAACATTGATTTTCAGCTAAAAAAAAAAAATCATGGAAATGTCTGAATTAATTTGCACGATGAGGCTCCTTGCTGTCCGCCCGTCGCACTTTCTCTAGTAGCATAAACATGTGACATCTGGAACGTCCCTCAAAAACTTTTGGAGGACTGCTGCAGTTGTCTGGCTTTGCCGAACAAGACTGAATTAATGAGAACGCCGTAAAACTAATAGAGAGAAAAAACATGTGGGGGGGGGCGGGTAGGCCTTCCTCCTAGCTCCTCTGAAGTGCCCTTATTAATGTCGAACGCCGGCATTTGTTTTTTTAGTGGACCTGACAAGATGTACTTTCAACGTGTCGGGCTTGCCGGCTGCACAGTGCACCACTCGTAATGTAATTAGGTAATGGAGAGGATAAATCCAGTTTACCACTCGAACCTCAAGTGGGACTTGGCCCGAGACAACGTGAGCCTGCTCGGACCATCACAAGCACTTTGCGACGCTTTTAGAGGACGTGGTGTCACCTGGAAAGTATGGATGTGGCTTTAGTCATCCCGCCTTAGAGGCTGTCACAAAAACCGTGATTATGTTTGGACCAGGCGTGGGCAAACTACGGCATAGGGGCCAAATTCGGTCCGTTAAACGTTTTAATCCGGCCCGCCGAACTTGGAAAAAATTTAAATGAATAAACCTTGTTAATGTTTTATTTTCTAAATACTGTGCTTTTTCAAAGACATCTATATTGTTGTAATGCTTTTGTTCATTTTCATTTAAAATTAAATTTTTTTTTTTTCTCCGATGAGGTGAGGTTACCAAAACATTCCATCCATCTTTTCCTGGTTGGCCCCTGTGTCAAATTTTAGAACCCATTGTGGCCCGCCAATCAAAAAGTTTGCCCACCCCTGATTTAGGGCCTTAAAGGGGAGGGCAGCTCAAAACTTTTTCTTTACAAGATATAAGTTCTAGCTCCTTGGGAGCTGAGCTTGTTATTGAAAAATTGCCGTCTTGGCTCGATACTGTTCTCAACTTCCTCCTTTACTATTCAAGTGCGCACAGTAAAACCTATTCCACGCACTTGTGTAACGATTATGATGACATCTATCGCTGCAGTCATGTCTTCTCACCCCAAAGGGTACATTTGTCTTATAGTTTCACAGAGGGTTATTACGTTTCCATTGTACCGGAATTGCATCACTCATGGCGTAGTGCTACATGTGACTGAGTTTCCACTCTGTAATGGTGTGAACAGGAAACGCTCGACAGAAAATATATGAGATTTTGTGGCCTGCGTCGCAATATGTGTGCCATAACCTTAACATGAATCATGTCATGACTCAAGCGCTCCCCACATCAGGCCTCAATGTCCTAAGATGGAAGGGGGATCGGACTGTTTTTGATTGGTAATTAAAAAACCACAGTATTTAGAAAATAAAACACTAATTTATTCATTTAAATTTTTTTCAAGTTCGGCGGTGCCGGATTAAAACATCTAACGGGCCACATATGGCCCCCGGGCCGTAGTTTGCCCACGCCTGCCCAAAATCTTTTCTCTTGCTGATTTATTGTGCCTATGCAGCAATGAGATAAAACGTGACGTAAACCTTCTAAGTCCGTTTGCAACATTTGCAGATGACGTTCACTCCTTTGCACGGCTTCTGTGGCTTTTAGCCCAACCGAATGAGTCAGTCTCCCCAGAGAGCGCTACTGAGTTTTGCCATTCCTAAATCTTTGTCACGGCGCCAATACTGAGATCTCTGTTACACCACTGCAGGTTCAATTCCATCCAGACAGACATAAGACAGTATGTCACACTTGGTGTCGGAACAGGGGGCCAAAATAACATGCAGCGCAGCCAGATTAAAGACTACGTTGAGGAGTTTATTTTGCTTTTCGTCACATTCAAATGTAAATATTTTGAATCACTCTCAGACAGAAGACCCAGTCAGAAGGGAGATGCCGGTGGGACATCTTGTTGCCGTCCAGTCGCAAGGTCCTCAAGCGGGAATAGGCCAGAGGTCCCACTTCTCTGCAGAAACTTGTCACGTTGAACTCTAAAGTGAACACATTGTTATGTAATTCCGATTCAAATTCTGCATGATGGTTTGGTTTCATGCCATGCTCTGTGTGTTCATTCGAAGAACTCAAGCAACATTTCCTCTCACTCGCTCTGTGTTTTCTATGACATGTCACAGGTGCTGTGGTTAAAACGGAGGCAGTCATAATGCGGCTCTCGGCCCAGACCAGGAGCTTTGGCCCGACGACTCGTGGTGTTGTTCACAAACCTCTCAAGCGTGTGTAATCATGGAAGTGTTTTGCTGTCTGTTTGAGACAAGCAGACACTTTACCCACCTCAGTCAATTACTTTCGCGACTAAATGTTTTCTTGTGTATGTAGCGGTCCTGTCGTGGAAATCCAGTACACAGCAGGTCAAGCGTGATGGAGAGCAGATTGAGAAAGAAGAAAGTGGAGAATAGAAAGTAGAACAGCATGTGCTTCTCGCTCATCTGGCACTATTTCCTCTCGTCGAAAACCATCACAGATGTTTACATACCAATCTCCCTTTTCTTTTGCAAACCTACTTTTTCCTTAATCGTACATCATCCCCTCCCCTTACTCTGCACTTTGCTGATCTGATGTACATATCGCCTTACCTAACTTGATTTATAATATAATATACTATAATATAATATAATGTAATGTAATGTAATGTAATGTAATGTAATGTAATGTAATGTAATGTAATGTAATATAATATAATATAATATAATATAATATAATATAATATAATATAATATAATATAATATAATATAATATAATATAATATAATATAATATAATATAATATAATATAATATAATATAATATAATATAATATAATATAATATAATATAATATAATATAATATAATATAATATAATATAATATAATATAATATTTAGCGGGTGCTGCTCACTGAAGTCTACAAAGTATTTTTTTTCCAAAAATACATTTAAAACATTGCATCCTCTTACTGGGGCCACCATTTCGATCGGCAAGAAAATAATTTTCAAAAGTAATAAAATGAGGAATGTAATAATTTAGGCAAATTATCTGCTAATAGAACCTGTTCTAATCCTAACTTGAAAGGATTTCATGTCAAATTCAGCTCATTTCCTGTTGATGCTTTTATTTTTTAGACCCATTTCCTGTGATTTGTGTTGTGTGGCGTTAGCGTTTACACTCCTCAATAGCAGGCTCGTTGTTCTCCAACTCTGCTTGTTCAACCAAACCTCTGCTTCCCAACTGACCAGATGATTTAGTCCTTTGACCGCAGAAACGTAGCCTATTTTTCGAAACTGAATTGGTATTTGGACTACAGAACACTGCAAGACGTACTAACCATAACTCTTTCAATGAAATGTTCAAATTTTCTTTTGTTGTTTTTTCAGGTCCATGGTGTGGGTATCCTGACATTAACTGGTGTGCAAAGTATTTAATCTACCTACATCTATACAATTAAGGTATTTATACCTTAACTCGCTCATAACCTGTAAGTAAATCTCAAAAGCAAGTTACAATGCTTTAGGATTTTTAACGGGGAAAATCCACAAAAACTGCCCCATGGAAGGCAATTTGAATCTCTGGTGACAAATTTAGGCATATACAGGCGGTAAGTATCCATCAAAGTGCACTTTGTGCATGCACGTGTAACTGCTTGCTGTATCGCATGATGTGTTTAAGAGCAACTCACCTTGGATCTCATTGGCTTCCAGGTAGAGGTGCAGCAGAGTTGTGGGGACTGCGGGGATGCGAGTAAATTTGTTATAGGATAAGTCCAGTTCGACCAGTGTGGAGAGGTTGAACGCCTGTGGGTGGATGTTGCCACTTTTCAGGTAGCAGTGGCTTAAACGGAGATACTTGAGGTTGACGAATCCCAAGAAACTGTCTTCATCAAGCCCCGAGAGCGAGTTGTTGGACAGATAGAGCTGCTGCACTGAGGTTGGTAAATGTCTGGGGACTGATGAGAAGGAATTCTCACTGAGGTCCAACAAGTTCAAATTAGAAAGACCTGAAAGATATATGTACACATGTTTCTGGTTATTTTCAACCTCCCGTGGTCGGAAGCTCACCAAAATAATAGAAAGATTAACACTTCTACCTCGAAGTCCTCCTCCTTTGATGGTTTTCAATTTGTTTCCCTGCAGAAGTAGCAGCGTCAAATTCTTCAGGTTCTTGAGAGCCTCGGGCCCGATGCTGCTGATTTGGTTATGGGCCAGTCGGAGCTGCTTGAGGCCATCTGGCAGATTACGGGGCACTGAGCTCAGATGGTTGTGGTTGGCAAAAAGATAAGACAGTTGGCTCTGGTTTTGTAGGACACTCTGGTCCAGCTGGTCATTTTTCAAACTGTTGTGGTCCAGAATGAGCCAGTGTAGTCCGGTGATGTTTGCCAGAAATGAGACAGCGAGAGAGGAGATGTTGTTGCTCTGTATAGAAGAAGTTGAAGAAATTGGAAGTACTGATTTGTAAAAGAGAAGATGTTCTCATGAAGCATTTTCCTACCTGGAGAAACAGGTACTGCGTTCTGGCTGGTAGGAGCTCGGGGACATCTGCCAGGCCTCTGTGGTCACAGTACAGCGCCGTGGGCCACTGGATGGG